>NW_028327014.1:0-33884 GCF_027475165.1 Benincasa hispida
CATATCTAACAAAGTCCTATTTCTCCTCTCTGCTACACCATTCTGCTGAGGTGTGCCCGACGCTGAGAGTTGGAAAACGATTCCATGTTCTATCAAATAGTTCTGAAATGCAAAGTCCAAAAACTCTCCATCTCGATCTGATCGAAGTGTTTTAATCCATTTATCCAATGCATTTTCAACTTCAGCCTTGAACTCTTTGAACTTTTCAAAGGATTCAGACTTTCGTTGCAAAAGATAAACATACCCGTACCTAGAGTAATCATCAGTAAAACTGATAAAATACTCATAGCCACCTCGGGCTCGCACATTCATATGACCACAAAGGTCAGAATGTACTAACTCAAGAGGCTCTTTGGCTTTAAAACCTTTTCTAGTAAAAGGTTATTTAGTCATCTTACCCTCAAGGTAAGATTCACACACTGGTAAAGAATTTTCTTCTAACTCACTTAGAAGTTCATTCTTCACCAATCTCTCGATCCTATTGAGATTGATGTGCTTAAATGAAGATGCCAAAGTTGGGCATTTTCTTTTGGAGAAATACGCTGACGTTTTGATTGAGTTATGATAGTTTTGAATAATTCAGTATTATGGAGGGAATTAATGGCTAACGACCTTAGCACATATAAATTTGATTCCAGATTTGCTGTGCAAATAAAAACACCATCTTTATGAATAAATGTTTTACTCAAATTGAAAGAAACAGTGTATTTTTATTGCAATAAACACTTTACAGAAATAAGGTTCCTTTTTAGTTTAGGAACAATATATACATCATTTAAATTTAGAAACTTATTCTGTAAAGTCAACTAGATCCCTCCCACTGCCACAGCTAAGACGACGTGTCCAGTGCCTACTCGCATCATCATCTCACCAGCCTTCAGCTGTCGCCATGATCTAATCCCCTAAAAAGAAGAACGAACATGGTTAGTGGCGCCTAAATCAATTATCTAGGCCGAATCATCATTCTCCACTAAACAAGTTTCGAGCATAAGTAAATCATATTTACCTTTATCCGCCTTGGCCTTAGCCTGAATTGCTTTCTTCTCCTTCAGATACTGAGGACAGTTCCTCTTCCAATGTCCATCTTGATTGCAATGGAAACACTTTCCCTTAGCAACTGGTGTACGCCTCCTCGAGGCGACAGGCGGTGGGTTAGTAGGTGCCTTCCCTTTTCCTTTACCACCCTTCTTCTTCTTCCCCTTTCAGAATTAGAAGTAGAAGTGTCACACGCCCACCCCAATCACCCTCTTAGCCTAGAGAAGGGCGTGATGGCACAGTATCAACCCTTAAGCGACACTTACTGACTAACAAACTCTTGCATAATAACTCTGATACCAATACAAATTATATGCAAAGAGACGCTGTAGGCCCCAAATTTGTTAACATAGAAACTTAATATGTTTAGAGTATTTAGGAACATTAGATTTTACAAGTCCCAAAACCCACAAACCCCTAGTCCCTATATGAACAATAGGTAACATGTGTACAATATTAACACTAACCACCTAGCAAACGTTACAAGTCTTTTCATCTTTAGTGGCAAGCAGATACTGAGTTGTTTTTAGAGAATTTGACCGCTACTTGTGGGGGGGAGGGGGGAACAAAAACATTTGAAAATGGGGTGAGCTTATGCCCAGTGAGTGATTGAGAAAACATAGTAAATTCTCATGCATAATTTCAGAAAATAGTTTTATCTGAAATATAAACTTTTGCAGCATAAATATTTTCCAAGCATAAATTATATAAAGTTGTTTTTAAACATAAAACATTAAAATCATTTCTCAAATCAAAATATTGTATAACTGGTAAAATAATCCCAACACCAACTACTAGTCCAGAGAGAACCCTTTTGCTCAATCTCTGACTTTATTCACCTGTGGCCATATTAGGTACTACTGCTCAGATACCTTCTCCTTGTACTTCAGTATCGAGCTACTAGGATACCTTCTCCAACGTACTTCAATATCTCGTTGGCTTGGTACCTTCTCAAACGTACTTCAGTACCAATAGATACCTTCTCCTTGTACTTCAGTATCTAGTTGGGTGGATGCCTTCTCCTTGTACTTCGGCATCGCATTTTACAGAAACTATTTATAAACAACTTTTGTCTTTAAAGCATGTACAGTATAACACATATACAACATGGCTGTAAAGATGGTAACGCATGCTGGATAAAATCAACATATGTAAATAGTTTTTCAACGATAGGCATGCGTTCACAACACAATTCAGATCTTGCTTGGAAACCACTTTATAAAACTAGTAGGCATGAGAATTATTTTCGCAAACATGCTTTCTGTAAATGTTGTAATCAAAACAGTTTAAAAACGTTTTAGTTCGAAAACATTTTAGCCACTCACCTCAAATTCTTAGGAACTTTTCACTCTAGTAGCTCTTCGGGTCCCTTTTTCACCCCTAGCATCTAGATCCAAATTTCAACTTAGATTACTCATAGTTCCGAACTTTATTTGGAAATACTTCCTTCTATAAACTTATTCTAAAATGTCTTACGAATATTACCCTAAACTTTCAGCTCAGAATTTCTCGTTGTTTGGCCGGAATCTCAAAATATTCAAGACTGGCCTAGATTGATTCGACAGTCTGACCCTTTTGTCTTATTCTCAACCTCCAGCCCAGTTCCTTTGAGTTTTTTCCTCTAGCAGCCCTACTCTGAAAACTAGACTTTCAGAGCTTTCAAATGGCTTTGAAATCACTCCAAACGCACGAGTAGATTGGAAGATCTCCTCGTCCAAAATTGACACATTCCTCTGAACCCTTACTGCCCACTACTTTCTCTACGAAATTTATGATTTTTGTGTGATTTGAAAATGAAATACCAACTCCCTATTTATAGGCGTTCAAATTTCTCGTGGGATTGACAGCACCTACTTGGATGCATGGCTAAATGCTTAATCCTCCCTTTATCAACGTAAGCTGACTTCACCTTGGTTCAATGTGTTCTTCCCAAACGCATCCAACATAATTTCTTAGGGTTTAAGAATTTCTCTTAATCGGACACTTAGATTTTAATTGACGTTTGCCCTTACGTCTTCAAGCTTTGTTTGTATTCAAATTAGGGTTTTTAAATACATAATCCGCCCCAACGCATCGAAATACATCTCCCAGAATCTTGCTCGGCTGTTCAATGCATAGGCGAGGCATGGGCGTGACGTTCGAATGCAGCACCGGACAAGGCATGGCTGACGCACAGGCTGCTCTCGCTCTCTCCACTCTTGGTGGTGTTGTTCTCTCCCACTTTCTCGTTCATAATCTCGCTCTTTCTACTCTTGCTTTCTCCAACTTTCTCGCTTAAACTCTCGCTCTCTCCAACTTTTTGGCTCAAAATCTCACTCTCTCTACTCTCGTTCTCTCCAACTTTCTAGCTCAAAATCTCGCTCTTAGCTACTACGAACATTGTTTGTCTCCATGCAATTTCTAATCGATTGTGCCACTAGTCACTTGCCTTCTAGTGCTTTGTGCACAACACGCATTTCACATAAATTTTCCATACTTAGCCAACTTTTCCCAAATTTACCAAACTCAATGTCCATATTTTTCTTTTCAAATCTCCATTCCTTCTTCACTATTTCACACTAACTTTCTCATCAACCTACTCAACTTATTTATACAAATTTAAATAGAGACACACAATTAAGTGGAAAATTAAGACAATTTAAATAAAAAACACACTTAAGTGTTAAATTGGGATTCGGGGTTCACAAGAAGGTGCAAACTTCGTTCCTGAGGTCGAACCTCTATGGAACGTCCTTGTGGATGAAGCAACATTTGCCTCACTCTTCTGCCTCTCCTTACTTTTCAATAAAGATTGGTATGTCTGCAACTTGTTGAGGAGAGTTGTAAGGTTATATTTCACTTTGTTAAGAATCACATTGCTAACAAAGTGCAAGAAGCTCTCTAGCAAAGAATGCAAGATTATGCTAACCTAGCTGCCCTCATCGATGGTAGACCCATTCAACTACGCCACATTGAAATGGACTATCATGTTTAGCACATGTTCACGAACAGAGGTGCTTTCTTGCATTTTGGAGTTGAATATGTATTTAAGAGCCTCATGCATAAGCTGTTCAGACGGTTGTCCAAACATCCCCCATAGGGACTTCATGATTTCACAGGCTGAGACCATAGGCTCATGCTTCTTGGCTAAGACGTCAGAAAGACTTACCAAGATATAGGCTCAGGCCTTCTCATTCGCCCTTGTCCATCGCTCGTATGACTCCCAAACATTTCGAGCGGCATTTGGAGCTGGAATAGGAGGACAAGCCTCCATGAGAGCGAACATGAGATCCTTGATGATTAGGATCGTCTTGATCATGTGTTTTCATGTTGAAAAATTGTCGCCAGTTAATTTTTTGGCGTTTAACAATGATAAGATGGTTGTAGCCATTTGAAAAAGTTGCTGAAAATACGAACAAATCTTGATTAGATTTTGCTAAACCACTTTTAAACCAATTATTTTTGTAAAACAGTTTCAAGTACCCTAAGTTATAGACTTCTATTTTGCAATGATGCCCTAGTGAGTCAGGACAAATGCCACCAGTGGGGTGATCAGTTGCCTCTTCACTGGATGAGACTTTCTCAATCATTAGGCAGAACCAACTCTTGGAACTAAACCTAACAGCCACCAATTTTCGGTCCAGAATCGCTAACCTTTAACTATTCTGTGTAAGTGTAACCCCTCGTTTTCGGTGCCAGAGTCCTGCCCTAATGCGCTTACCGTAGGGAAAAGATAGATTAGGACAAGAAACTAAGTTAGCTTATCCTCTTACAGGAGCTCAAATAAAGAAATGCGCAAAACTGCCATCCTTTAGGGGGACACTCCCAGGGTGCCTCGAGGCAATGCACAGTAACTTTATTCAACCTAACAAAGGGAGATCGAGGGATATGCTGTCACACTTCCCGCTCCTACTTACAATGAAGATTCTCTACATCCATCTTGATATTGACCTATCCAAACACCATCCGTCGGAGGGACACGCCAAAGGCACCGTGAGGCCGAGGATAGATCTCACGGTGTGGACTTTAGGAGAAAAGTGAAAGGTTTAAGTGAAGCATCTTATGCCTCAAGTACCTCCCATTGAATGTTCTACCTAAGGATTCATTAACCTAGACAATCCGACTACTGATTTTAGTCTAAGTGGTCTTTTAAAGCCTGCTTATAAACAACGTTGTTTATGAAATATAAACAAGTTCAAGTAGTCACATTTAAACACTTTAATGGACTGTCCTTAACTTGCATGCATGCATCAAATCTATCTAATTCACCTTTCCAGGTAAGCTCCCAAGTAGGGGTGTTACGTTTCCGTCAACTTAAATACCCCAGCCTAGATAGAACCCATCTTAGACAAAAGGTCCCTTATAGATAAATTTGTTACACTTTAACCTTTTATTAGCCAATTTAATCCTATTAAACTAATTAAAAGATTAAAGCCTTAGGGTTACAAATCATATTATAACCGTGATCTTAGGTCTATGTGATCCAAGTTTTAAACATTTTAAAACCATGAATTAAACCTAAGTGAGCATGCATGTCTTTCTTATTTCTTTTAGTTCTAATTTCTCTTTAACTCTTAAAAATAAAAAACTAAAAAACATTGTGCATAACGAGGCTTATAACAATTATAAAATAACCTATGTGTCATGCTTCATGCAATGTCCGGTCATTACTATATAACTTTTATATAACGCGTAATAACCAATTAAACATGCTATCATTCACCCTTATACTATAACAATCATAATATAAAGATGATGCATGTCAATGCTTTTTATGCATGCATAAATATAACTCTTATATTATATGATACATGAGCATACTCTTACGTAAGTAAAAATCATGCTTCTCTAAATTATAACAATTACAATAAAGAGATGATGCATGATCAATGCATAACCTAAGGTGGGATTAACTATATGTGCATACCATATGACATATAAAACATACATCACATGTATTAAACAAAGAGGTTAATGGATCGGGATGAGCCTTTAAACTAAAAAACTGGAATGAAAACCCTATCTATTACATTTTTCATCGAGCAAACCGGTTCACAGGCGAACCGGGTCTTGAATCGCCAGAAGGTCTTCATCATGTAGCAAACTCCAGCAGGTAGATGATCGTTCAGCGTGCACTAGATGATAGGAACATAAGCAAACGATCGCATAGACGATGATGAGACTGCGAAGCCTGATCGTCCAAATGATCGTGTAGTACGACGATAGGTAAACGATTTACCTTCAAGTACTAAGCGATCGTTTAGTCAGTTACTAAGTGATGAAGCTTGCTGACCTAAATGATCGTCTAACGCGCTTTAAACGATACGTGAGTGTCTGATCGTCTAACCAATGCGTACAACTTTGTAAACGATTTACCTTACATGCTAAGCGATCGTTTAGTCAGTTACTAAGCGATCTTTTAGTCAGTTACTAAGCGATAAAACTTGCTGACCTAAACGATCGTCTAGCTCGCACGCGCATTAAACGATACTCAACGATTGCATGCCCGATTGTCAACCCGATATGATCAACTCTTGATCGCATACCCCATCGTTCAATCGATGTATTCAACCGCGATCGCATAGTTCTCATCTTCACGATGCGATGGACAACGATCGCATAGAACGTCTTCTGCACGATGCGATCAACACTAGATCATCTCCTTCCTCGAAGAGCCGCAACCTTTGCCCATAACTTCGACGAACGACTCAAGACTTCAAACATTTTGAATACAATTATTTATGCCCAAAAACGCAGACTTTAGGCATCAACCTCAACAATGCTTATACAGGTGTTTGTATATACTGTTTATAAACTACAGGACACGAGACTTTAGGCATCAACCCCAACAATGCGGACATCCAACTACGAGCAAGGTGCTTTTTCTCAGTCTAAACTCATGCCTATTTAGCAGCGGAGTTGCGATCACTTATTTATGCGTTGGTCACGATTCCTACCTTCATTTTAGCTTGCTCCCATGTGTGTCATGCGGACATCCAACTATGAGTGTGATCCGATAACAACGTTATAATTTAATATATATATATATATATATATATATATATATATATATAATTGTAATGCTTAAAAATAGCAAGGTTGAAAATGAATATCGCACCCCCAAATTTAAACGCAGCAATGTCCCCACTGCTGAAAGATTGAAAGACGTCATGCGATGCTCTTAGGAAATTACGTAAAAATTCAGTTTGAAAGAAAGCTGGCAGACCTCTAACTTTTAGAAATATTTCATGTGATGATTGTCCTAAAATTAAGTTGACTCTAGTATATATGAAAAAATAGAGGCATGTGTTTCATCATTGAAATCATAATTTGGAAAGAGAAATAATATGGTGACTTATTAAATTAATCAATGTTAAATGTTTGTGTCGACTAAAGAGGATGCGATGATAAGATTTTCAAAGTTAAAATACGATATAATAGAGCAAAATTTGGAAATAACAAAGTCAAGGAAAGATACAACCCCTAAATTTGCTCTGTCGCCCGAATTCTTTGTGAACGCATCCTTCTTTGCGGCGAATTGCTCTCTTCGATTGCGATGACAGAATAAAGTAGTTGCGTCTTTTGTGCAGCTCCTCTGCAATCGTTCACCTCAATCGTTGCAAAGAAAACATCGAGAGGGTTAAATAACAGACAAAGTTAACAAAATCGTTTACCACGATCGTTCAACACGATTGCGATGCCTTTTTTTTTTTTAATAAATGCAAAAAGACAAATATACGATAATAGATAAAAGAAAGGTAACGAAAGTTCATGAATCATTGATAGAAAAGGATATTCTAAAAGGATTGCGTCCCTGATGAGTTTGAGTCGCATAGTAATGCAGGAACTACTTATTTCAATCTGGGCTTTTTACGTCCAAGGCGGCTTCCTCTTCTTTTCTCGGTCTTCTGGGATCTTGACTGCCTTAATCAGAAGCTTTTCCCATTAACATTCATTATGATTTTCCCCTTGTGCACATCAATTTGAGCGCGACCAGTCGAGAGAAATGGTCGCCTCAATATGATGGGTGCATCTTCGTCTGCTTTATAGTCCAGAATGATGAAGTCTGTCGGTAAGATGAATTTATCAATTGAGACTGCGGCATCTTTCAATCCTCCCTGGGGATATATTCGGGATCTGTCCGCAAGCAGGGGAGTCTCCATTGTGGGTGTTAGTTTACCCATATTCAATCGTTTGAAGATTGATAGTGGCATTAAGTTTATACTCGCCCCAAGATCACATAGTGCTTGACCAATGTAGACCCCTCCAATTGAGCATGGTATCGTGAAGCTACTTGGGTCGCACATTTTTTGTGGGATCATAGCATTTTGCATTACTGCCACTATAGCGATCTTTTCTTCATCCTTTTGTTTATTTTTCAATTTTTGCGGGAATGGTGGTAGTTGTACTTCTTCTATCTCATGTTTTAGAGGCTTGAAAGTGGATGCAACTTCTGGGTTCATCTTCTCGAGCTCTTCTGAATCATATGTTAATGGGTTCTTGATGGTCACTACATTCGTGTTAGTCCTGGTGGGCTCTTCCCCTTCTTCTGCTGTCGTTTTGTCGTTTAGCAAGGAAACTGTTAGGCATTGTTCCTTTCCCGTACCCCCAGAGTTGCGAGGGAGCTCAGTTGAGCTTGGCAACGCTCCTTGCGATCTACTTTTATGTTTGCCCACAATCTGTCCCATCTGAATTTCAAGATTATGGATGGTCGTCGCTTGATTCTGAAGCACTGTTTCATTCTTTTCAATATATTGCTTCAGTAAACTCTCCAAGGATGAAGATTACGGCACCTGTGAACTGGTGGCGTGGTTTTGCGTTTGACCGTCTGTTCGCGGAAAAAATCCTGGTGGCCCTTCCTTTTGCACCACTAGTTGAAAATTGTGTTGTTGATTTTTCCATGTGAAGTTAGGGTGGTTTCTCCACCCGGGGTTGTACGTATCAGAGAAAGGGTTATTCTTTATGAATCATATTGACTGCAGATTCCTTGGGCATTCTTCAATTGGATGTGCTTCTCCATAGATAACACAACTCGTGGTCGTTTGAGCAATTGCGTTGACCTGCCCTTTTTGCGTTCCCATGTTATTGATTGTGATGCCTTGTATCAAACTCATCATCGTATTCATTTGGATTTGTAGGGATGCGATGGCCCAATTGTTTGCGTCACTATCTTTGATCCTCAATCTTTGATCGCTTTCTCTCAAGTCTTCATGATTTTTGGAAATGCGATCAAGGATATTCTCAGCCTCGTCGTAAGTTTTATCAAGCACACCACCAGCTGCTGCCACGTTGGCAGCCGTCTGCGATGTAGAGTTCAATCCGTGGTAGAAAATCTCCATCTGTAAGCAATCTGGTAAGCCATTATGCGGGCAATCTCTTACCAGCCTCTTAAACCTCGCCGAGGCATCGCTGAGCAATTCGTCAATTTCCTGTTCAAAATTCATAATGAACTTCCTTCTTCTTGCATTCTCCATTGGAGGGAAGTATTTCTTCATGAACTTTTCCACTACTTGTTCCCACGGTGTTATCTCCCCTGGTTCGAGAGAATAAGTCCATTTTCTTGCTTGATCACATAAGGAAAATGGGAACATTATTAGTCGAACCTCCTCAATAGAGATATTTGGGAACACAAAAGTGTTGTAGATTTCAATAAAACTCCGGAGATGGGCGTGCAGATCCTCGCCACGCCTTCCACCAAACTGTCCGACCATTTGAATCATCTGCAACATAACCAGTTTCATTTCAAACCTCGATCTGTCCAGAGCTGGCCTCATGATTCCTGGGGAGAAATCATATAGGTTGGGCAATGCATAGTCCCAAATGGGTCTATTGCGGTCATTCGCCAGGAGGATGGGGTTGGCTATTATATTATTTGCATTTGCGGCCCTCTCTTCCGGTTGTTCCGCCATTCTTGAAGTTCTGTTTTGTTGTTGGTGGTGGTTGTTTCTCAATCTTCGTCAGAACGTTCTTTCAATCTCTAGGTCATAATTCACCAAAGATTGAAAGCTGCAAAGAAAATAAAAAAAAAATTACCGTTAGCACAATGTATTTCTGAAGTCCCCGGCAACGACACCAAAAACTAGATGCTTGTTGTTTATTGCGATGAAATAATGGTAAAGAATGCGATGGTGTAAAATGCATTGTGCATGCAAGTTTTCTTAGCAAGATCCAAGTATAAATCCTACTGAGTTGCTTAGTAAACCCAGGGTCGAACACAGAGACTAAGGAAAATAGTATGCGATGGTAATTTTAGATCACTTTGTGGTAACAAATAAATCAAGGGGCTGGTTGGTTTGTTGTTTACAGTATAAAGTGTATGTGGCAGAGTTGAGAAAAGAGTTAATAATACGAAAGATGCGATTAGTATGCGGGGGAACGGGTTGAGAAGAGGTTTAGCTGACACTTTCTAAGATTGCGTTCATGTTATGCGATCATGCTACATACATACAACAGCAAGTCATCTCTCAATTCAAATGCTACGGCTTCTAGTTTTAGAACGTATGCGATGTATGCGATGATGTCTATAGGACTTACATCTAAGCCTCTATTCTTGTCTATGCGATGACGAATGACACACACATACACAAGGCGACCGCATACTACCATAACCTATCTCTAGGGTGCATGCGATGCATGATGGCAAACAGAGCTTATCTCTAAGTCTCTATCTCTTACTTATGTAGATCTAATCTTGCTCTTTCGAGTCTAGATTCTAATATAGCTCTCTTAAGCCTTAGGTTCTTTCATTAGACTCTCTCTCAAGTAGCTCTAAAGGGTGATGGGCGCAACATAAGACAAGATGATCGTATGCAATGAAAATCCTAAGTCATGTTAGCCAAGTACTTCTCAACCCATTCAATAGTTTAGTTACTCATACGTATTGTACAGAGAGTGAACAGATGTAGAAATGCAAGTTCCATTCTATATATATGAAATTGAAATATAGAACAACAATGTGAAAGAAAGATAAAGAGCCTGGTAGCAATTTCTTTCTTCTCGACTCTACTCAAAAGATATTCTTGCTCTCGCAAGAATCGACCCTCTCTCTGTTTTCCACACTCCTTAGCACTCTCTCGAGCTGACCAGGACATCTTCCGGCATCTTCTCCCTTTTCTCGCTTCTGCCCTCTAAGTATAAGAAAAGTAAGAACAAGGCTAACTATCGTCTATATGGTGAACTCTCTAAACTGGGCGAACTCCTTCAATGAAGGTGGCCTTCGGTATTTATAGAGCTTCAGGGTGAAAAGCTTTTTCTCTCATATGATTGCACTGATTAGATGGCATTAATTCTCTATCTGATATGCCGAATAATTGTCACGAAAAAGTTGAGTGTACTTGCTACAGTGTCGTTAACGGCTTGCAAACTTAATTTGGAGTCGACCATCATCAGCTTTCTGTCCCATTGTGATTTATTGAGCTCTCACCTTGATGCGCCGGCTCTTATGCAACCACCTTCTTGAGTAGAGTTTCGTGAGCACATATGATCGCATAGCTTTGTTCTCACACCCCTTCCCTAGCCTTAACCCAAGACTTAGAAAAGAGCATGAAGACATACCAATATAACTCTAAAACAATATTTTTAATTTAACATTTACCCTTTATCTATTAGAAACTTTAACATGTCTACAATAACCACACCACAAATTTTCCTATACTCTTCTATTACACAATCCGAGCCATGCCTTGAAAGATTACCAAGTCCTGGTATTTGGTGGTTGAAAGACTCTTCCCTGAACGCTCCGTTGCGCAACATGGGGGTAGGGATAGAAGAAAAACATTTGGAAAAGTGTGAGCTAATAAGCCCAGTGAGTGGTGTCTGTTAAAATAACAATAGCTTTGATTACAGAAACATATTTTTGGGAAATCAATCACATAATCGACAATTTCATTCTAACCTATGCATGCTCACTTATAATCCTAATCAATCATTTTCCTCTAACCACATTCTATACTTGGCATGTCTATATTATGAATATAATAACAATAATAATAACTTTTCATGGAAACTTTCCTATATCCCGTTTTTCCACTAATATGCACATCGACAACTATTTCCCGCTAGCTATGCTTAGGTAACTTGACTATATTTCCCGCCGGTCATCACCGACTATCATTTTTCGCCGACCGAAGCCGTATATTTTCCCGCCAAGTACCCTTTTAAGCATGTTAACTATATATTTCGGGCATAATCTTAGTTTCCATAGTAATTATACAGACAATATCATGGCAAGCATAATACCATTACAATCATGCAACTTGTACATACTTATGCATTTATACATACAACAATGCATAAATCTTAATAACCACACACCGTTTGCAAGATTTTCTATTGGAACTTACTTTGAGAGTATTTCCCTGAGATTTCCTCCATTTCAATGAAAATTCCCAATTAATAATGTTATATCACTAAATAATTCTAAAATAGTCAAAATACTTCTTATACTAAAAGCACCAGCTTACCCTACTCAAGATTTAGTCAAAACCTCAAAATAAGCCCTTAAGAAGTTATTTTAACCGTGGTGCGTGCAAGAATGCTGGCAGGCAGCTGAGGCGTCCGGTCTTGTGCAGGAGGCGCACGTGCTGCGTCGCACGGTTGACCGCAGCGTTAGGCTGGTGCGCGTTGTGTTGCACGGATGGGCGCAGCATAACAGTTGACGCGTTGGCTGGTGCGAGGCACGCGTTGCGTTGCGATGGATGTGTTGGTTGGGCGAGCTTATGTATCCGTGCGAGCCTCCAAGCTCATCAACGCAACTTTGACTCCTTCGAACTCTAATTATTTTGGTAGCCTTAGTACCTAAACTTAATACTCTAAATAGACTCTTAACAATAAGATTTTAGAAATGGCATGAATGAACTGTTCTCACCTGACCCCTCTATTTATAGCTACCCTGAGCTCACCCCCTTATGAAAACTCGACCTACAAATGTCTCTTTTTAAGGCTGCCAACACTAAACCCCTTCCAGCTATGCTTTGAGTTGTACTAACCTTAATTTTCCAACAAAATTACTTACTTTGCATGTAACCTCCTTCTTCCACCTCCTACTTAAAATGATAAGAGTCACTTTTGCATGAAACCTCCTTCCGCCACCTTATTTACTTAGTGCCTAAGGATGTTTATCCATATAATTTAGTATGCCTATGGACACATCTCTTGGATAGTGTCACCTTCTCTTGAGGTTCTTATCAACGCAACCTTTGAATTATGATTCAAAACATTGTATCCATAGCCTCCATCGATCAACCTTCCTCTTGTCCATGCGTCCACACATCTACTAACTATCGTATAGTGTGGCCATAACCATCGTATATCTTGGTCGTCCAATGTCAAACAATAGGTCCATGCCATCGATGCATAGCCTTGTCATATGCCATAGCTTTTTCGTACATCATAGACGCATGTCTTCGACCAATGGCACATACTTCCTTTGCCGGAAGCCCCTTCGCCGCACGCCTTGGTTCGTATCGACGCATAAGCGCTTGGTCACATCGACTTACATGGCCGTATCGATGCATAGGCACTTGGCATGGGTGCTGGGCATCGACGCATAAGCACTTGGCATGGGTGATGGGCATCGACGCATAAGAACTTGGCATGGGCGCTAGGCATCAACACATGCTGCCTTGCCCCGCGTCCTAGCTTGCCCCATACACCCTCGCATGCCCGCGTGCCTTGGCATCCATGCACGCCCTTGCGTCAACTACTCACGCGTGCAAGCCTATAGCCGCTGCCCACGCACCCCTTGCATCCAACGATCAGCGTAACATAAAGCCAGCCACCCACATATCCTTAGGCCAGCCATCCACGCATCCCTTGCATTCAATGCACTTAGGCCCTCCCCCACATGCGTTGGCCATAGTCCAAACATTTTTTTCTCTTAGCAACCTTTTGATCCTCTCCATTTCCACACAACCTCTAGAAATTTTTGTACTAACGCATACACCATTTTGTCTTGCTCCAATACATACTTCTTTTAGTAATATTTCTTTAACATTTTACTACCTAGAACTTTTCCTTTTCTTAGTAACCCACTACCCTGGATTTAGAATTAAGGTCTTACACTTGCGGCCGTAATCTCTTAATACGCTCGGACGTTAATTTCTTCGGATCGCATTTCTGCCTTGCGCCAACGAATTTTTTGCACAAAATATATAAGTTAGCTATTTTAATGCGATCACAATGTTGTGAACTTAATGCTTTTAGACGCAATATTGTATATTTTTACCGTCGCAATCCATCATTGTTTTATAACTTTGCGCTATAATAACATGCATTTCTACCCGTTATCACCTCCACTCGCATATCTCCACATGAACGATTTGAATTAACCCGTTTGTAACGATTACAAAATGGGTCGTATCTATAGTATTACCAGGATAAGGTACCCAACATTACCCACGTACTATTGACCATTTAGATTATCTTTTTAACATGATTCACCTGTATGTCAACCATATTGTTCAAGTTACATGAAATAATCTTGGATCTTAGTTTATTGGACTAAGTTATGCAAGTCTAAATGTTAAATACATTAATTCTTTGTTTTATTAAATAAATAATTTGTTTATACATTACAAACCATGAGATTTAGACCATAAATCCCAACACGAAGAAGTAAGTTCAATCTCATTTCTAAAACTCTTGCTACAACCTAAAGCCTCTAACCGACTTAGGTATCGATGGTGTTATGGCAACTCCCAAATTAATTAGTTTGAATTAATTAATTAATGTTTTGATGATAACAAACATGAATTTATTTACTAATCATTTATGTGTTTTGAAGTGTGTTTTGTAAGGAGTTGGTCTTGATCCTGAAAAGAGAAATTGTAACAGTTTGATCGTTATCCATCTAAACGATTGAGTTGGCTCTTGAATTCTCAAACAGAGCGGTATAGTGATTGAGGCCTATCCGTGGAAAGAGTCAATGAAATTTTTATTCAAATATCTAACAAGGAGTCTTGGGGAGGGGAGTAGAGATATCTAATCAAAATAAAATTTACAATGTCAATTTCTCTTTCCCTATTATATTTAATTTGTAATTAATTTTTATTATATTTTATTTCGTGAAATTAATTGCAAGTTTTGTTCATGGATTAATTTCTCGTATTTGTTTATTTTGATTAATACTTCTTAAATTTCTTTATCAATTACTAATATTTTTATTAGAATTAAATATGATGCTTTAAAGTGTGATTGTTAATTTCTTGTTTAATTCAAGGTGAAATTATTTGCATAAAATCGTTGTTTAAATTACTTGTTAGTAAATAAGTGCATTAATTTGCTTAATTTGACCCATATTAGTAGAAAAAAATTAATTATTAGTTTAAATAAACGCTATTACCCCCTCTAGAGTTGTCATACCGATCCTACAACAAGTACCATATTGGTGCACAGATTCTTCTTATTTGGTAGGTCGTGTTTTATCGAAATAACAAATTCACCGTTCTTAAGATTATAATCGATTGTACAAATCGACTGTACTGATTCAGATTTTAGAAGAATAATTTCAATAGAACCTAAAAAGAAGAATCCATAATGAGTAAGAGGATTTTTTTTAATCATCAACTAGAAGAGGATAAGAACGATAAAAATTGTCATCGATCGTACTGAATCAGGCTGAAATGTCCTGGTTCCCTGAAAAGCACAAACAAAGCATTTTCTTAGGCTTTGAATTTTTGTTATTTTATTATTAATTTGTATTTGTTGATATTTTATTTCTCTAGTTCGTAGGAACTCTACATTTGAATCTTATCAAGTTAACCAAAGTGTTAAATGACGAAAATACCCATTAGGAAGATCAAAGTTTGACTCACGACAAGAAAATGGTTGAAAGAGGCGGCCACTTGAGGCCACAGCACCACGATTATATTTAGACGAATGTTGTGTGTTTCTTCGACGACACTACAATTAGTTTCTATAAATATTATTCATATGTCATCATTTGGGGGAGGTTGATAAGGAGTTTGATTAGGGACTTCACAAAAATGATTTTAACATGTTAGTGTTTAAAGATTTCAAACAATTTTCCAATGCTAGAATAACTTTTACTTGATGTTTTGCTTGAGAGAGAAAGCGTTATGTTAGATGTAGCATGTTATACTATTATTCAAATATGCAAAAAAGTGATATGAGAGTAATAAAGATCATTGATGAAGTGTCTTAATGTTGCACCTAAATTAATTGATTCTTATCCCAAAGAGGCGGGGAGCTAACCGTATGGAGAAGTTCCGTTCTATTTCTTGTTGCAATGTTGTGTATAAGTATATCTCGAGGATCTTAGCTGAGAGATTGCGGTTGTGGTTGCCTGCTTTCATCAGTGGTAACCAGTCTGCGTTTGTTCTGGGTAGGTTGATTTTCGATAATATTTTATTGTGTCAGGAGCTTGTGAGGGGGCTATAAGAAGGGAAGAGGGAAGTCGCATTGTATGTTGAAGGTAGACCTTCAGAAGGCATACGATTCGGTCAATTGGGATTTTCTATTTGGTGTGTTGCTGGCTATAAGTATGCCCCTTCAGTTTGTTAGTTCGGTGAGGGCTTGTGTTACTTCACCTAAGTTCTCTGTGATGATTAATGGTTCCCTTAAGGAGTGTTTTCCTGGTAGGAAGGGGTTGAGGCAGGGGGATCCGTTGTCTCCTTTTTTGTTTGTGATGGTGATTGAGGTCTTATCTAGGTTGTTGAATAAACCTCCTGTGTGGTTTAGGTTCCATGATCGGTGTGAGCGTGCTAGTCTGACTCATTTGATTTTTACAGATGATTTGATGATTTTTTGTGCAGCTGAGAGAGATTCTTTGGAGTTTGTGAGGTAGGTCCTGGCAGATTTTGCAGGACTGTCTGGGTTAGTTACAAATGTTGGGAAGAGTTCTATGTTTATTGCGGGTGTGGAGTCTAGGGAGTCGGAGGAACTAGCTGCGTTTATGGGTTTCTCTCTTGGTTCACTGCCTGTTAGGTATCTGGGTTTACCTTTATTGACGGGTCGGTTGAAGGCTGTGGATTGTGCACCTTTGATACAGAGGATTACAACTCGTATTAGAAGCTGGACAGCGCGGCCCCTCTTCTTTGCTGGGAGGTTGCAGCTTGTTAGGTCTATTTTATAGTCTTTTCAGGTGTTTTGGTATAGCATCTTCGTGTTATCTGCGTGTTAACTCATGAGGTTGATCGTCTGTTACGTAGTTATTTATGGAAAGGTAGTGTCGTGAGTCGGGGTGGTGTGCGGGTAGCGTGGGATAAGGTGTGCTTGCCGTTGGGAGAAGGGGGTTGGGTGTGAAGCATGTGGCCTCTTGGTACCAGGCTGCTATTATGAAGCTGCTCTGGCTTCTCTTAGTTAAATCGGGCTCATTATGGATTGCATGGGTGGAGGCGTATGTTTTGCGTGGACGGTCTTTGTAGGCTGTTCGGAGTGAGGTTGGGTGGTCTTGGTGCTTAAGGGCTATCTTGCGAAGTAGAGATAGATTCAAGCGTCTGGTTTGTTTGATGGTCGGCGATGGACGGTCTTGTTTTGTTTGGTGGGATTCTTGGCTGCCGGGGGGTGCGATTTTGGATTCATATGGTCTACGGTGGTTTATAATGCAGGAAGTAGTTTGGAGGCGCAGTTGTCGGAGTTCATAGATGCTGAGGGAGGTTGGAGGTGGCCTACAGTGTCTTGGGAGCTGCTTGAGATATGAGATCTTATTCAGGCAGTGGGGCTTAGGGTGGGGGGGAAGATTATTGGGTTTGGGTGTCGGATGCTAGTGGTTGGTTTTCTATTGCTAGTGCGTGAGAGAGTTTGCATCCTCGTCGTCCTTGGGTGTCTTGGGCTGGTATTTTGTGGGTGGGGGTGGTATTCCACATCACTTCTTCTATGCGTGGTTAGCTGTGAGGGACAAGTTGGGTACGCTGTATTGGTTGAGGAGTTGGGGTGTGTTTTTAAATGGGGGTGTCTTCTATGTGGGGGAGGTGTGGAGTCGCGGGATCATTTATTTTTTGAGTATGGGTTTAGGAGAGAGGTGTGGTCTTATGTGTTGTGTCAATTGGGTTCGTCGCATCAGGTGGCAGGTTGGGATGTAGAGTTAAGTTGGTTGTGCTTAGTGGGGTCGGGTAAGGGGGTGTGTAGTCAGTTGTTCCGTGTATTCTAGTGTGCTTCCATATACTACATCTGGCAGGAGCGTAATCAGCGGCTGCATGGAGGTTGACCGAGGTCAATGTCTGCTCTGGTTCACTTTATGGTCTCTAGGGGTTTGTGCTTGTGCTGCTTCTTGGCTGGTTGATCTTCTTGGTCTTATCTAGTGTGTTTACGGATGTTTTTCTTTTTGAACTTTCCGTTGTTCTTTGTTTTGTTGTTGTCCTTAGTTTGTGGGGTTTTGAGTTCTTTTCTCTGGCTTTCTCTCTGGTGGTTTGCAAGTTTTATATTTATGTGTTGGTTTTGTTCTGGTCTTATCTTGTTGGCTTTGTTTTGGTTTTTTTGTCCTGTGTTTGCTTGTGCTTTGTTGCTTTGATGCCTTGATCCCGGACTGTGGGATCCCCTTTGTTGTTGTATAATAATATCACATATTCTAAAAAAAATAATAATAATTGATTGCATGAAAATAGGATCATGATTTAGGTGTTACAAAGAGTTGAGCTCAAAAGTGGATATCTGGAGGATATTAGACTTCTATGTGTATAGCTAGCAATCAATCTAAAGGTTAAAGGATTTATTTAGTTAACTCATTAACAATGTTATTACTCTAAGATGTGTTTCTGTCTAGTTTCGCTCTATATGTCACCATTTATTTTCTTTCCTAAAATTAGATTAGTTTAGGATCTTATCACAGATTGGTCCCCTAGATAAAATTAAAATAATCTCTAAATAGTTAAAAGAATTGAATAACGATTCCTTGAGGATGATACTCCACCAAGGTCATTTTAAATTATAGGTTAAACTATATAAAAAAAAAAAAAAAATACCTTGAACTTTACACTTTGTGTCAAAATTGCCCCTAAAGTTTTAAAAGTTTCAAAAATACCCTTAAACTTTAAAAAAAATGTTCAAAAAATACCCTTGCCGTTACTTTTGGATGGAAATCGTTAAAGTTTTGTTTAAAAAATACCCCCGAACTTTCAAAACATTTTTAAAATACCCTTAACTTAATAAAAGTTCAAAAATACCTCCACCGTTAGTATCTGAATAAAAACCGTTAATTCCTTGTCACAAAAATGACTTTAAAAATATTAAAATTAAAAAATTCTCTTACTGATCAATTTGTTCAAAATTTTCTTATGATAAAAAATAAACAATTTTCAAATAAACTATATACAAATCCTCATTTTTTTTCCATATAGGTACTCTTGTATTTCTCTTAATTTTCTCATTCTTAGCTTACACCAATTTTCTCAACAACCAAAATAAAAACTAAAATTTTAAGATAGAATATAAAATAGCCCAAAATTTCACAAAATTTCATAATGTAAATCTCCTCTTGAAACATACCAAAACGATGAATAGTCAAATAAAAAATTATCATCCTAAATCGTGTTGGTTCTTAGGAATTTAATATTTATTTTAGTTCTTAGATAGGTTATCGAAAAAATAAGTCACGGGGACGTTTCATATGCAATTTTGGCTTAAATAGAGCAATTAGCAAGCAACGAAAGGCAAAATGGTGAAATCGAGCAACGCGAGGTATGGCATTGCGCAAGTGCTACAATACTTCAGCCATATGCCATTCACAAAGATAGTTTGCTAGGCAAGCGTTGCAGTGCTACCTGCGGTGCCGCAACGTTCTCCATTTGATACGAGTGCATGAAGAGACACTCCTTCCAATTTGCTCTCCAAGGCGCTTCGTGAGGGGGTCTTCAGCGTCGTAGTGTTTTGGTATATTTTGGTTGTTGAGAAAATTGGTGTCAGCTAAGAATTGAAAAATTAAGAGAAATATGAGAGTACCTATATGTGCGATAAATAGTCAAATACTTTTTTTATTTGACTATTTATTGTTTTTTTATGTTTCAAGAGAAGATTTTGATTTTGGAATTTTGGGAAATTTTGTGATATTTTATATTTTAACTTAAAATTTTAGTTTTTATGTTGGTTGTTGAGAAAATTAGTGTAAGCTAAGCATTGGAAAGTTAAGAGAAATATGAGAAAAATGAGGATATCTATATAATTTATTTTAAAATTGGTTCTTTTTTAACTTAAGAAAACCTCAAAGAAATTGATCATTATGAGCCTTTTTAAATTTTTTTTTAAAGTCATTTTTGTCAAGAGAATTAATGGTTTTTGTTCAAATACTAACGATGGAGGTATTTTTGAACTTTTATTAAGTTAAGGGTATTTTTGAAACGTTTTGAAAGTTCAGAGGTATTTTTTGAAACAAAACTTTAATGGTTTTCATCCAAAATTAACAGCAAGGATATTCTTTGAACTCTTTTTGAAAGTTTAAATGTATTTTTAAAACTTTTGAAACTTCAAGGACATTTTTTACTCAAAGTGTAAAGTTCAGGTGCATTTTTTATAATTTAACCTTAATTATATTATTACTTGACACGTAAGCTTGAGCATATTAGTCCCTTAGACCAACCATCATGGTTTAATCTCTCTCAGTCTCAACCAGGTGATGTTCCTTAGTCATGACTAGGTGAGTCCTCATCTGAAGTTCAGATGGAAGGGCTCGTAAAGAGGGTTGACGACATAGACTAGAGTTTCACCCAAATCCAACAGATCTTTAGTTTGCAAGATCAGGCTGAGAAAAGTCAGGAAAGCATCCTAGTAGTAGGTGAATCAAACATCCATAATCTTTAAAAAAGACAAACCCTAGCGTAAAATAACCAACCAAAGAAGTAGAAAAACTCTGACAGCATACCTGAAGAGTCCAAGTCTACTAGTGTATTCCAGTAGACAGTCGAGGGTCAAAATTATCAATGAAATGTGAATATATGATTAAAAGTTCATAAAGAGATGATCGAGGCCGACCCTTAAGCACATAAAGTTCAACAATCTTCACTATCAACATGCTAATGTCCAAGTACATTACGCTCACTTTGGCAAAGGGTCGAGGTCGAAGGTTAACCACATTGATGGAAGGTGAATCTACAATAAGAAACATTCATCGGGTGTCGACCATGATGGACTATAAATTAAAGTGATTCAAAGATCAGATATATCCAAGGCTAAAGGCATGGAGCACAACCAAAAGTATATGATCAACTAGAGGCTCAAGAGATGAGAAGAAAGACTTACGAAGCTTGATTAAGGAAAAACAGCCATTCAAGGCCAAGGTCGAGGCTTACCTACCAAAGTCTAAGCCAACCGCATTGTAAGGTACTTTGTTTTTTATGATAATTTTTTTATTGCAAAATGGTTGCTTTCAATTCATAACATCTTACTTCCCTTTGAATGAAGAATAACATTTTTTTTTTAAGTTATTGAACACTATACTCAAGAAAACTTCTCAAAATAAAATGTTCCTTAAGTAGAGGCTACACAAGGGATATGCTTCTTTTTTAAACAAAAAGCATAATTATAAGGAATAAGATTCCCAATTAAAAAACAAGTAGAAATTACAGGGAATATATTTCCCTCTTAAGAACAATAGTAAATCATTAGATAAGAAGTCGCGGCTAAGGACCAAAGGGCCCAAGAAGTAGAGAAGAAAGCGAAATAAGCAAAAGTATAAGGCAAAAAACCAAAAAGTCAAAGCCAAAAATCTAAAAGCTAAAAGGCATAAGCAAAAAGGCAAAAGCACCTACAAAGGTAAAAACAAATGAAGTAACGATTGAAAGAAGGCTCACCTAAAAAGGGGGATGCCAACAAAATATAAAGTTAGGGTCAAAGCCAGGATTGATCCTAAGTATAGAGAGGCCAGAGATCTCCACCATCCTTAACTAGTATTCCAGTGGTTGCGCAAACGCCTTAACTATGGTCTATGGATAAGGTTGAGATTGAGGCTAAGGCCAACCCTAAGTACAGAAAGACCAAAAATCTCAATCATCTACACACTAATATCCTAGTGGTTGCCCTAATACTCAAGGATAGTCTGAGCTTGAGGTCGAGGTCTAGGAGGAGGAAATTTGAGTCGCGGTTACCTAGAGATAGAAGAAAAAAGTGCAAAACCTAAAAGACTCTTCAATTCGTCACAGGATACTTTAAACCATCCAAGTGCCAAACAAAAGTTAAAGTTGAACAAGACCAATGAGTATTCTGATGAACTAAAAGAAAGAAACTCAGTCAACATCAAGGCCAAGGTCAAGGTCGATCCTCACCTATAAAATGCAATTGGAACACATCAATCACGATAGGCCTACAATCAAGGCACATCAACATAGACGCAAAAGGCCTCTTCCTCGGCCAAGTCAAGGTCAACACATGGATCGTGGAGGACCCAAAACCAAACGCATGTCAAGTACACTCGAACTCACTCTTCTCTCCAATCGGGTTTTTCCACTCAACCAAGATCTTCACTTAATTTGTTTTCCATCAATATCAAGTCACCACCTCATCTAACAAGTATAAAGTAAGATAACTCTTGTTTAAACCCACTAAGGCATACCTTAGAGAGAGATCAAAATCACACTAAGTGTTGCCTTACGAGGCCGAGTAAAGTGTGATTATTGGTTTGAACCCAACAAGGTTTTAATTGATCACTTTAAACTCCGTAAAATTGAGGCAAGATCCTGGGACAACAAGTTTTTATACGCTAAGTGCAACCTTATAAGGTAGAGTAAACTGTAACTTCAAGATTCTTTTAGCCCAAAAGGTTTGGATTAATCGCTTTTAAGTCTGTGAAATCAATGCAAACTTTGGGACAATGAGTTAAAAACACATTAAAGTGTTCCCGTACAAGGCTGAGTAAAGTGTGATTCTAGGATTAGGTTCAAGCCCAAAAGTCTTAGACTAATCACCCTATAGACTATTAAACCGAGGGAAACTTCAAGATGGTAGACTGTATACACTAAGTATAGATACTTACAAGGTCGAGTAAAAGGTGATCTTAAGTTTGTTAAACCAAGGGAGATCTTAGTGTGGAAAATAAAAAGCATGATAATATTGCTTTATGAGGCTGAGTAAAATGTGATCTAAAGGGTTATACTCTATCCCTCTTTTTTAAACAAAAAGCAGATTTATAAGGAATAAGATTCCCTATTAAAAAACAAGTAGAAATTACAGGGAATATATTTCCCTCTTAAGAACAATAGTAAATCATTAGATAAGAAGTCGCGGCTAAGGACCAAAGGGCCCAAGAAGTCGAGAAGAAAGTGAAAAAAGCAAAAGTATAAGGCAAAAAACCAAAAAGTCAAAGCCAAAAAGCTAAAAGCTAAAAGGCATAAGCAAATAGGCAAAAGCACCTAAAAAGGTAAAAACAAATGAAGTAAGGATTGAAAGAAGGCTCACCTAAAAAGGGGGATGCCAACAAAATATAAAGTTAGGGTTAAAGCAAAGATTGATCCTGAGTATAGAGAGGCCAAAGATCTCCACCATCCTTAACTAGTATTCCAGTGGTTGCATGAACGCCTTAACTATGGTCTACGGATAAGGTTGAGATTGAGGCTAAGGCCAACCCTAAGTATAGAAAGACCAAAAATCTCAATCATCTACACACTAATATCCTAGTGGTTGCCCTAATACTCAAGGATAGTCTGAGCTTGAGGTCGAGGTCTAGGAGGAGGAAATTTGAGTCGCGGTTACCTAGAGATAGAAGAAAAAAGTGCAAAACCTAAAAGACTCTTCAATTCGTCATAGGATACTTTAAACCATCCAAGTGCCAAACAAAAGTTAAAGTTGAACAAGACCAATGAGTATTCTGATGAACTAAAGGAAAGAAACTAAGTCAACATCAAGGCCAAGGTCAAGGTCGATCCTCACCTATAAAATGCAATTGGAACACATCAATCACGATAGGCCTACAATCAAGGCACATCAACATAGACGCAAAAGGCCTCTTCCTCGGCCAAGTCAAGGTCAACACATGGATCGTGGAGGACCCAAAACCAAACGCATGTCAAGTACACTCGAACTCACTCTTCTCTCCAATCGGGTTTTTCCACTTAACCAAGATCTTCACTTAATTTTTTTTCCATCAATATCAAGTCACCACCTCATCTAACAAGTATAAAGTAAGATAACTCTTGTTTAAACCCACTAAGGCATACCTTAGAGAGAGATCAAAATCACACTAAGTGTTGCCTTACGAGGCCGAGTAAAGTGTGATTATTGGTTTGAACCCAACAAGGTTTTAATTGATCACTTTAAACTCCGTAAAATTGAGGCAAGATCCTGGGACAACAAGTTTTTATACGCTAAGTGCAACCTTATAAGGTAGAGTAAATTGTAATTTCAAGATTCTTTTAGCCCAAAAGGCTTGGATTAATCGCTTTTAAGTCTGTGAAATCAATGCAAACTTTGGGACAATGAGTTAAAAACACATTAAAGTGTTCCCTTACAAGGCTGAGTAAAGTGTGATTCTAGGATTAGGTTCAAGCCCAAAAGTCTTAGACTAATCACCCTATAGACTATTAAACCGAGGGAAACTTCAAGATGGTAGACTGTATACACTAAGTATAGATACTTACAAGGCCGAGTAAAAGGTGATCTTAAGTTTGTTAAACCAAGGGAGATCTCAGTGTGGAAAATAAAAAGCATGATAATATTGCTTTATGAGGCTGAGTAAAATGTGATCTAAAGGGTTATACTCCTAAATTGGTATCGTATTATCCAGCCCTCACAAACTCTAAATTTAAACCTAGATCCCAATTTAGGATTGGGTGCTCAATGTTATTAATAGATTTGGACCAGAAGGCATGCTCGACTTTATTGAACTCACAAGCTGTACAATTAAAAAACCACAACCTAGGGCAAAATTATGCAAGAAAAAAGGGTAGCTTAAGCCAAGGCCTAAATTGACCTGTTTTGCTCGACCTCCGCCAAGGATGAGGTTGAGGTTGAGGTTGACCAAAAGGATAGTCTAACCTATTTGAGCATCGAAAAGATGATAGTTTGGGTCAAAAGACTATACTGATCTCCTTGACCTTGACCTCGATCAAGGATGAGGTCGAGGTCGAGCTTGCCCATTCAATGAATAGGATAAACTTTCTTTTCGTTAGAGAGTTAACCTAATATGACTTGGAAACTCTTAAATGAACACCCTAGGTCAGGATTATTTCACTATAAATACATCATTATGATTTTAGAAGAAGTAAATACACTCTCATCCCTAAAACTCTTACTACAACCTAAAGTTTCTTGCTAACTTAGACATCAAGGTCGTTGTGGCAAGTACCACGCCAGTTCCCATATTCTTCTTCTTTTACAGGTCATGTCTTTTCTGAATATATATTCATCGTTGTTGACATGTGAAGGTCAGTACATTTTTTCTATTTAGATTTTTTTATCAATTGTGTGAAATAGATTTTTAACTTTACATTAACATTCTTTTAATCAAATTTTCAATGTTTGAAAGGGTAAAAATAAAACTTTTCAAAAAATTAAAGGCGTAATTGAAATCTACATAGTTCACGAGTGTTTTATATAATTAAAACTAAAATATATCAAATGGTTTTCAATTTTACGTGAATTGTTTTTTTAGAAAAATAAATTATTAAATATATGTTTTAGTTCATAATATTCGAGTGTTTTTCTCAATTTGTTCTTGTCGCTTGAAAATGTTTCAATTTAGTTCCTTTATAGTTTTACATTTTTTACTCACAATCGGACCATCGGTGAACGTTAAACTTACATGGACCATTCATTTTTGTTTCGTAGGCTACTAAGTTCAATTCTCTATTATACAAATTTACCTTTAACCTATTTTTCAATTTAACTTCTCGCCATTATTAAATGTTGAAATTAATTGGTCGATACAATTAAATTATATGGTATAGTGTGAGTAAATTGGTAAGAAAATTAGAGTGAAAAGGTTAATTAACAAAGAAAAGAAAACTACAATATTATTATTATTATTATTATTATTTGTGAAATTTGAAAGTGTATTTAGAAATTTTTATCTCTTAGAATGATCTTTTTCCTTGTCCAAATATACACCAATTATCTAATTATTATGTTATAGGTAAGTGTCAAACTATACACTTTCTGATGCTCTCCAGTTATTATGAAGGTATGTGAACAATTTTGAGAGTGTAATTTTTTTTTTTCCCGCTACTTTCACCTACTTTTGGTTTGTTATATTTGTTACTTATTAAAGAAAAAAAAAACCTAATTTGTAACTGAATTCTAAATTCATGTTGTACTCAAAGAATTTTGTTGAAATTCTCCTATTATTATGCATCCAAACTATACCTAATCTTTATAGACTTGACTAGAATATATTTATATTCTTTGGACTTTAGATCACAAATGATTCTTACGATCTATTGATCCATGGATAACTCATACATATATTAGTTTTGAACTAGGCTTTTGGCCAACCTCCTTGGGCTAGGGGTCAACCATCTTGGTTATGGGTTCGGCTAGGGGCTTTCTCGACGGTTTGGTCCCTTTATTCTTTTCTTGGCCTGGGACCTTTTACGACCTATTTCTCACTTCAATTTGAATTACTTAGCCATGACCTAAAGCTTCATGCATTATGGCTCATGTCTCATACCCTATGCCTCAATGTTGTGTCCTTTGCCTTTTCGCTTCATTTATATATGTGTTTTTAGCCTCGTATTCGGTCTCTTGACCTATGGCTCGACCCTAGGTCCTAAACTAGTCTTGACGTTTAACTCTTTAAATTTTGGAGTGAGCCACCACTGTCTCTAGTTGATAATTTCGTAAAATATTTTGAGAACTTTATAATGTATAGTACAAGAAAGGAATTGAAATATAGGGCCTATTATCAAAATAAGAAACAAAGTCATATTCTGTCGTGTGAAAAGAACAAAAAGAGAGGGAAAAAAATTCCCATATTGGGTCACCATCGGTCAAATAAATGCATGTTACAAAAAGTGGCGTAGTGGCTTTTTAATAAAAAGCATTCAAACACTCACTTTGTATTTGGTGGTGGTGGTCACATATATGTATAGATATGAACATAAGTACAACATACCCTCCTATTTATCATCACACGAAAAAATTTTAAAAATAATTTTAAAAAAATAAAACTACCACGTCATAATATTTTATTGAATCATATATAGAATGAATCAAGATAGGTGCATCCTATGAAATACAGACACATATATGGTTACATGATACGGATACGATCGGATACGGCAATTCATGATACAGATACGTCTATGGATATTGATACATTGAAGATACATTTTCTTTTTTTTAAAAAAAATCTAAGATATAAATAAATTTAGCATACAAATTAATAACAATAACACAAAATAGAAAAAAAAATATTGTAATATAATATAAAAAAAGCAACATTTAAGATGTTGAATTACAATAATTAATAAAATATAATAGAAAAGTGACTCCTATTTCAAAGAAAAAGAAGATTAGAGGGAGAAGTATTAAGATAAACGAAAAACTTCTTCATTGTATAGTGATTTTTTATTTATTTTTTTCCTTTTAGTTTTAGACTCGAGTAGTGGGTTTTTTAAATATGTTGCCTAGTTTTAAATTAGAAATGATTAAATGAGTTTCTTGTCTTTTTTTCTTTAGAAAAATGTATGCGTAGAAATAAATACGTCAAATCGCATGTCAGTTACGTATTTGAAAAATATTTGAAAAATATCGATATTCAATACGTGTCTGATACAGATATTTTGTCTCATCACATGAAATATCTGTACTTCAAAGCACCCAAATTTTATCATACATATTCTAATTCCACCTACTTGCTAATAAATTCAAAAACGGAATATTATGTACCACTGACAACATTGGCAATTAAGATTCTTTAAATTTTACTATTATAATTCTAATTTTATTTACAGTATGTGTGGTTAATTATGACGTCATATTCCATTATAAGGGTTGAATGAGTCAACGTCAAAGGCAATGATACAAAAGCATTAAGTTAATGGTGGAGTGTATATTATAACAAATAAAATAAAATAGTGGGAGTGTAATATTTGGACCCAAATGCTTCAATCCGACAATTGCTCATTGTTGGATGGCGTAAGCATTATAATTTTATTTTATCAACTTTCGTTGCATTCATAATGTGACATACAGTGTTATTAATTACTTTAATTCTAACAAAGTATTCATATATAGTATGCCTCTGCTTGGAGAAAGAATGGTCCTTATTTTATAATCTTTTTTTTTTTTTTCAAATGAAAACTTATGGTTATAATTTTCTTATAATTTTCTTATAATTTTATTATAGTTGTTTTTATATTTTCTTAAAAAGTATGTAAATTCATGTCTAAAATCCAAGAACGGAAACAAAAATTTTAAGAATTATTGTTTTAAGTAGTCATTAATACTTGGTTTGAATTTTTAAAATATTTTTAAAACGTGGATAACCAAACAAAAAAAGTTTATAGGTAAATATTTACAAACTTTTACTGCACATTTACACATTTACTGCACGAATTTTTTTATTTAGCCCATGGTGTCAGGCATATCACTAATAACAGGGCTTCTTTCTTCGAAATGGAAAATTGAAATCCATTCCCAAGTTTCCAGCTTGAAAATTTGGATTTTGTTACATATAATCGGGAAATTATTCTATATTCAATTTTATTCAATATTTCCGAGAAATATATACTCTGTTACGAAGAGATAAATAACATACAATAACAGACTGACACGTGTCCTCAAACAATTAGGCACCACATAACAAATAAGATATAGCATAAGAAAATAGTCACAAAAAAAAACTCATCTTGGTCATTAAAGAAAACAATACAGCAAAAGAAAGGGGTTTAGTACACATATCAGCCAATTGTAGACGTGAATTGATGGGAAAGAGCTTGAGGAAGCTGTTTGTAATCTTTTCACGAACAAAGTGGCAGTCTGATTCAATGTGTTTCGTCCGTTATGAAAAATTAGATTGGATGCAATATGGATAACTGTTTGGTTATCACAAAACAGTAAAGTAGGAGCAGGAAATGAGATTTTTAAGTCATGAAAACAATTCAAAAAGTTCACAAGAAGCTAAGGTCAGTGCTCTATATTCTGTTTTAGCTGATGATCTAGAACGATGGATTGATTCTTTGATTTTTAAGATATTAAATAATCTCCCAATAATATACAAAAACCAGGAGTTGAACACCTAGTGTCCAAATAAGATGCCCAATCGAAGTTAGTAAAAGCACTCAATTTGAAACTTGTTGTCGGTTGTAATAAAATCCCTTGACCCGGAGTAGATTTGAAATATCTCAACAAGTAGTGTGCAGCAGCAAGATGAGCCTTACACGATTTGGATACAAACTGACTTAGTTTGTTAACAATAAAGCAAATATCTAGTCGAGAAATGGTCAGGTATAATAAATGCCTAATGAGTCGTCTATATGAAGAAGGATTAGTTAACAAATCATCCTCAGTTTGTTTAAGTTGTACATGAGGATCCATGGGAACATCCTTTGGCTTGGATCCAAGAAGACTAGTATCTTCAATGAGTTGAAGTGTGTAATATCTTTGCGATAAAAAATCCATTTGGAAGAACGAGCTAATTCTAATCCAAGAAAAAATTTAAGATCACCCAAGTCTTTCAACTTGAAATATTTATTTTAGAAGGACTTTCAACTCATTGATTGCATCAACATTGGCTCCAGTAAGAACTATGTCATCAACAAAGACTAGTAAAGTCAAAAAAGTGTTACCAGAGCCATTCATAAATAAAGAATAACCAACCTTTGATTGGCTAAACCGTGAGAGTAAAAAGAGCCTCTAAAAATTTTACAAACCACTATCTTGAAACTAGTTTTAACCCATATATAGATTTGTGTAATCGGCAAACAAGTTGTTACCTCTGTCTGCTAGCATACAATACAGGCTTGTATCCCAACAATAATTCCATATATACCTCCTCAAATAAATCACCATGGAGGAATGCATTATTAACATCTAATTGCACAAGATGCCAATTAGACGAGACTGCCATTGCAGGTAAATCTGGTTTCTGAGATTGACGGATAAGAGAGAATGGCTCATGTTGGTTGGCAATGGGTTCGTCAATAGATGGAGGTGAGTCTACTTGGTTTGGTTGGTCTGGAAGAGATGGTGGGTTCAAGTGGTCAATAATAGGGGTTGGCAGTGTATCATTGGAAGTATTTGTGTCTAGGGATATGATTATGTCAAACGCTCAAGGAATAACAACATAAAAAAAATTGAGGTTGTTATGACTTGATGGAAAGGAAAATTAGTTTCATGGAAGATAACATCACACGAGACAAAAAAAAAAACATATGTTTTTCTATGTCAAACAACTTATATCCTTTTATTCCCTGATGGATATCCAAGAAAAACAGCTGAAATAACTCATGGAGATAATTTGCGTCAACTCAAAATCAAGGTCAATGTAAAGCAAAGGCATCCAAAAACTCGAATCAGAGAGTAACCAAGTGAAGTACCATGAAGGATAGTGAAAGGAGTTTGTTAATTAAGTAGTTTGGAAGGAGTCCGATTGAGCAAAAAGGTAGCAGTCAACACACATTCACTCCAAAAATTTAAAGCACCCGAGATTGAAAGTACAAAGCCCATGCAACATTGAGAATGTGTTGAGTTTACGTTCTACAAATGAGTTTTGTTCAGGCCTAGCTCCATAAGAAACCCGATGGATAACTTCGATTTTGAGAAAGAAGTCTTCAAACTTTAATTTGGGGGCATAATCAGATCTGAAAGCTTTAATATCTTTACCATATTGAATTTTAATCAATAGAAAGAACTAAGGAACAATGACTAAAACATCATATTTATGCTTCATCATATAAGTTCATGTATATCGTGTGCAATCATCGGTCATAGTAAGAAACTAGGGGCCCCATACATCAACATGTATCAAGTCAAAAGGTTGCGTAGATAAATGATTATTGGAATGAAAAGATAAGAGCCTCTGTTTAGCAATAGGGCACACATAACATGGTTTATCATGATCAGAACTACATGAATTAAAATGTAAAACATTTTTAAGATGATATAAATGAGTAAGGGAAGCCTAGAATGCCAAAGTTCGATTGGAAGACTTTGGTGAATGAACTAGTTAAGGTTCATGAGTGGAAGCAGTGATCCATCCCAAATCCCATTTTTTACAAAATATGAATATTACGTAAATAAAATAGAAATATTATGCATTTAAATGAAATTTTTACATCATGCTAAAAGAAAAAAGAGAAGAGCATTAGGGTTTCAAGAAACCCTTACCTTTGAAGAACTCTTCTTCATGTTTTTACTCTCCAAGAATGTACACAAATAAAACGATCTCCAAATGATCACCATCAATAGATTTCCTCTATATTCTCTGGGATGAGAATCGAAGGAGTTTGTGGGCTCCTGAAATTGTAGGAAGGGAAAGAAGAGATAGGAAAGAAGAAGAGAGATTGGGGAAAACAAGTTTTTTTCTCAAAATTTTTTCTGTATCACCTCTCCTCTGTCAAACAAAGAAGAAGACGAAAACTATCCCAACCACCCACTCACACTACGTGAGTTGAGAGAGAATAGGGAGGAGGTTATTTCCCTCCCTAAATAAAATTAAAAATTAAAATAAAATAATTTTAGTTTTGATATATATATATATATAATAATCAACTTATTATATGTATATATATGTGTATATAACTATATGTTATATAATATATAACATATAACTTATGGTTTAATATTGTATCACATACAATATAACCTATCGTTTTAATTCTCTCAACAAAGATATTTAATATAAATCCTGTTTATACTAAATTTAATTATATGAATCATATTCACATAATTAATATTTGAATCATATTCAAATATTTATTTCTTCTCAAATAAACTTTATAATATATCAAATACATTATAGTAATTATATTATATATAATTAAATTAAATTAATTATATCACATATAATTAATTTCCTTAGTTAATTTGAACAATTCAAATGAATCCAAAATTGATTCTCATTTAATCTCTGTTGAGCTATAGAGGAGATCTCATGGACCTGTAGCTTGAATCTCCAATAGTACTTGAATAATTAATTAAACTCCTTTAATTATATTATTCAACATCTATTAACTGTTGGGCACTCCACTAAAGATCGACAACTGCACTCTTCATACTATGGATATATTTCTGTGTCCATTGGATATAACCAGTCAACAGTGCAATGACCCTTCACAAATTGCTCGTAAGTACAGTTAGGCCATAATTACCATTTTGTCCCTGTAGTTACATCTAACTCCTTAATTACCACTAGTCCCTCTAATGGACAACAAATCATAGTCCAACTATGACTAAACCCCTCTCGAACCAGGAGAGGGTGTGACGCCACATTGTTCAAGCCCCATAATCAGCCCTTAGGGGAGCAATTCATCTACTTTCCCTGACGTTGGTAAAGGAGTGAATTTGGTCTTGTGTAGCTGTGTTCCTAGTTCCCCAATTAGACGAATCCCTAAAATGGTAGGCTTGTTAAGTCAACGATCTGGCCGCTCTCACCCATACAAATCAAAGAACCGCCTTCATAGGTAGGAGTTCACAACTCACTCAGAATTCAGGTCATGTAACCTATAGACATCCTAGTGAAATGTAAGTCTCAATTATGAACGATGTTATATAATGACACTAGTCATTTTGTGGTCTGATCTTATACAAATTCCTTTGTTTAAAATACCCCCGCACACATGTCTCAACATGAATGATCATGATAAGATCAATTGTAGCACTTTACAACAATTATAACATCTACAAAGCGGGCCGTACCCGTAGTGTCACCAGGATAAGGTATCCCGCCTTATCCATCTACTACAGACCATTTAGGTTATCACTTAAACATGATCCATCCGTATGTCTCTACATATATGGTTAAGCTACAAAAGATAATCTTGGATGTTAAATTATTAGTTTGTGGGTTTAATGCTATTAAATGTCAAATAAAACATCTCATATTTTATTAAATAAATAAAATATTTATACAATACAATTACAAACTACAGAACCCTACAAGATTTAAAACACTAACCCCAACAATCTCCCACTTGTTCTAAAGTTGGTGGAGTGTACAATATATAAGTCATGCTAATATACAAGTACACAAATCAATAAACTAGGGCATAAAACGTGCCCAGTACAAAATCTCTCATTTTCCCTGGATTAAATGTGACATGTCTTGTTGACCCATACTCTGCAGGTGACCCTTAAATACCTTAGCTGTTAGAGCCTTTGTAAATGGATCAGCAACATTGTGCTTTGAAGCTATCTGTGTGACGATCACGTCCCCTTGATGCACAATCTCTCGGATAAGATGATACTTCCGCTCTATGTGCTTCCCACACTTATTACTCCGAGGCTCTCGGGAATTAGCCACAACACCATTATTATCACAATAAAGGATGATGATCTTTGACATGTCTAGAACCACTTTCAAATCAGTCAGAAATTTTCTAAGCCACACAACTTGCTTAGTAGCTTCACAAGCCGCTACGTACTCAGCCTCCATGGTGGAGTCAATAATGCACCCTTGCTTGGTGCTCCTCTAGACTACCACCCCTCCGTTAAGAGTGAACACTGATCCTGATGTGGATTTCCTAAAATCCTTATCAGTTTAGAAATTTGAGTCTATGTATCCTGTAAAGATCAAATCCATAGAACCATATACGAGGATGTAGTCCCTCATTCTCCAGAGGTACTTGAGAATGTTCTTAACGGCGGTCCAATGATCAAATCCTGGATTAGACTAATATCTATTGACTATCCCCCCTGTATAGCAGATGTTAGGTCTAATACATAACATCGCATACATCAAGCTGCAAATAGTTGATGCATAGGGGATTCGTCTCATTTCCTCAACTTCTAGAGTTGTCTTAGGACATTGTTCCTTAGACAATATAACTCCA
>NW_028327015.1:0-28636 GCF_027475165.1 Benincasa hispida
GAAAGAAATTGCGATGTTAAGTAATGTGCCTAGGTGGAGCATTCGGAGCAACCAATCGACGCAAAATTTAGGCTAGGAATTGAGCACTATTGCCTTAGTAGAAGATATGCTTGAGGACAAGCATATATCTAAATTTGGGGGTGTGATAACTTGTAGAAATACAAGTTATTTATACTATTTTATTTAGATATTATGGCCAAAAGAAAGAAAAGTTGCGTCGTTTGTATGGAAATTGGCTAAGAAATGCAAGAATTATAAATTGTCGTCAATACACCCACTGACACCATTGCGATGGTAGAAAATAATATTTCAAGTCTGTTTTGCAGGAAATCAAGTCACCACATGCGTTCAACGCTCAAGATAAAAACAATAACGCATCTACGTCGCATTACGCCAATCATTCAGGAATGAATAGACGATCAACGCAATGACGGCTCATGCGACAATCGATCAAGAGCTAAGGGATCAACGCAATCTCAACCGCATGCGGTAATAAAAACAACACTGAATGTGAGCAAACGATCGAAGATGTAAAGAGCAACGCAATTGCAGAGGATTCTGATGCGTGTATAGCTGACTGTTGTGCATTTTCGACGGGATTGATTGCATAACAGAAGGAATATTCAGTCCTCCATTTCAGGAAATGCCTTAACAATAAAGTGGGGACCACAATGCAAAGAGTCAAAGCTTAGTCTATAAATAGCTCCGGCCATTCCACTGAAAAAGGATGCTTGAATACATAGAAAAGCGTATATACTGATTTGAGAGAGAAACTGATTGAGCGACTAATCAGAGTAGATCTGGGAAGAATTAAGAGACAAGGCTGAGAGGTGAGTCTCCGAGCAAAGAATCCTTTTGATCCCCACCGTCGAAGCTCTGTACGAAGGTCACCTCTACCAGATGAGCAAGCCTGAGAGGGAAGCTCTTCTGTTCATCCATTCCACATGCCCGCAAGCAAAACCACCGTCTAGATCTATGTCAAGACATTGACACTCTTCTGTATTTGTTTCTATCTCTTTATCATCACTTGTATTCATCTTCTTAATCTATCATTCACACCATGTATCAGACGCTTAATCATAGTATTGAATGTTATGATCATTTCCATTATCATTTGTCTGTCTATTTCCGTTCATCCATAATTCATTTTCTCCATGATGTTTTCTTAATCCCATGGATAATTAGCAAGAATTAAACAAGTAAATTAATTGGGTTAAGGAAATAATTAATTTTAGTCAAGGCATGCTAGACGACATCTTCACCTGTGAGAGCAGAAGTGAAGATGCCATTCCGCCTATCGAGAGAGGGTTGGGAGAATGCGTTAACTAAAGCAAGAAGTACTTCTAGAGATGGAAGCAACCTTGCATTCACCACGTTCATCCCTGTTTCACCATAGAGATATGGGAACGCGGCCGATCACCGAGAGGGGTACGCTAAAGGAAAGCGGAACCTTAGTTACATATTTAATGTAATTAACAAACTTGCGATGTTTGTACTAGTTATTCTTTCCCCTTCTGATTCATCCATAAAGACTTGCCATCACATACCACGATCCTTTGTATAAACTTCACAGCAAGTCTCGAACTCAGTATCATGTACATCATGTATCTTGTATCTTGCATCACATTAGCTTAGGTTTATTTCCATCGCAATTTATTTTATTAACGCAACTTTAGTTTATCTGCACAATTTTACTTTACTGCAATTTACTTTCCTGTACAAACACACAATCTTTATTAATTGTAAAAATCGATCGCATATATAACAAATGTAACATATTAACGACAACAATCCCTATGTTCAACCTCAGATTAATTTTAGAAACATGCGTTGGAATTATACTTGGTTTTAGCGAAAGGAAACTTGTGACAACGTATAGCATACTACAAGCATTTCATTAATAACGCATACATCTAGAAGTAGTATTGCATAAAGTGTAAATAAGCATAACACAGCATCCACACTCCATTTCCATCTTTCCATGTCATCAAGTTTATGGCAACATGAGCTTGTATGATTCACATTCATCATTGCCCATATCCATATATGCTTAGAGAATCAATTTACGTTGTCACAAGTTCCTTGCGCTGAAACCAAGTATAATTCCAAGCAAGTTTCTCAGAGTAATCTGAGGTCGAACACAGGGATTGTTTTCATTAATGTGTTACTTTCGTGATATATGCGACCAGTTTTACAATTAATGAAAGATTTGGTTTGTACATGAATTTAAATTGCGATAAACATAAATTGTGCTGATAAAATAAAAGTGCGATAAAAGTAAAGTCCTAAACTATTATGATACAAGATACAAGATTCACGATACATGATACGGAGTTCAAGACTGGCTGTGAAGTTATACAAAGGATCGTGATATGCGATGACAAGTCTTTATGTATGGATCAAAAATAGAAAGAATAATTAGTAAAAACAGCACAAGTTTGTTAATTGCGTTAAAGATGTAACTAAGGTTCCACTTTCCCTTGGCGTACACCTCTCGGTGATTGGCCGCGTTCCCATATCTCTATGGTGAAACAGGGATGAACGTGATGAATGCAAGGTTGCTTCCATCTCTGGAAGTACTTCTTGCTTTAGTTAACGCATTCTTCCAACCCTCTCTCGATAGGTGGAATGGCATCTTCACTTCTGCTCTCACAATTGAGGATGTCGTCTAGCATGCTTTAGCTAAACAAAATTATTTCCTTAAAACCGATTAATTTACTTGCTCAATTCTTATTAATTACCCAGGGAATTAAGAAAATATCATGGAGAAAGTGAATCATGGATTAACGTAAATAGACAGAAAGATGATGATGGAAATGATCATAACAATTAATACTAAGATTAAGCGTTTGATACATGGTGTGAATGATAGAGTAAAGAAGATGAGTACAAGTGATGAAAACGAGATAGAAACAAATACAGAGAAGTGTCAACGTATTGAGACAGATCTAGTCGGAGGTTTGCTTGCGGTGTGTGGAATGTATGAAGAGAAGAGCTTCCCTCTCAGGCTTGCTCGTCTGGTAGAAGTGACCTTCGTATAGAGCTTCAATGGCGAGGTTTGAAAGGATTCTCTGCCCGGAGACTCACCTCTCACCATTGTCTCTTGATTCTTCCCAGATCTACTCCGATTAGGCACTTAGACCAGTCTCTCACTCAGATCAGTATATACACGTATCAATTCTCTCGTATCCAGTATATCTCTTCAATGGAATTGCAGAAGCTATTTATAGGCGAAGCTTTCACTCTTTGCATTGTGGTCCCCACTTTATTGTTAAGGCAGTTCCTGAAATGGTGGAGTAAATATTTCTTCTGTTACGCAATCAATCCTGTCAATAATGCACAACGGTCAATTGTACACACGTCAGAATCCTCCGTAACTATGTTACTCTTTACATCTTCGATCGTTTGCCCCGTATGCGGTGTTGTTTTTTATTACCGCATGCGGTGAAAATTGTGTTGATCGCAAAGCTCTTGATCGATTGATGCATGCGCCATCATTGCATTGATCGTCTCTTCATTATTGATTGATGGCCGCAATGTGACGTAGATGCGTTGTTCAGTTTATCATTGAGCATGAACGCATGAGGTGACTTGATTTCCTGCAAAACAGACTTGAAACATTCTTTTCTACCATCGCAATGGTGTCAGTGGGTGTATTGACAACAATTTATAATTCTCGCATTTCTTAGCCAATTTCCATACTATCGACACAACTTTTCTTCCTTTTGGCAGCAATATCTAAATAAAATAGTATAAATAATTTGTATTTCTACAAGTTATCAGCACTGAAGGGAACAACCTCTCTACTATCCCTAAAAGCGGATAGGAATGAATTCCTTCTTGCACCATATGTCCCCAGTTATCTACCCGGTCTTACTCTTGAAATGGGAGTTTATTGAGCTAGCGTTGTTGATTCAACCCTCACCTATGGAAATCTAAGGATAATCCCGAATAAGCAAGAGTTCATAGTTAGCTCAAGATTAAGGTCAAGTTACCTAGGTCATCGCTTTGAAATAGTCAGTCTTAAATAGTAAATAACTTTATAAAGTAAGAGTGACTGATTTCGTGGTTTGATCTTGTACAAACCCATTTGCACAGGACGCCCCCACTCCTCATATCATAACATGTACGAATTAGGATCACTTCGTTTATAGCACTTTACAACTCTTTGTAACAACTACAGAGTAGGCCGCATCCAATAGTGTTACCAGAATAAGGCACCCAACCTTCTTCATACACTATAGATCATTTTGACTATTTACTTAAACCTGATCCACTTTTATGTCTCCACATAAAGTTCAAGTACTCATGTAATAGCCAAGGGTCTTTTAGGCTTATTGGATTTCTAATAAGCAATACATATATTCAATAACAACTTATTGATTTTTTAGAATAAATTTTATTGTTTACAAACCACAAATTTTAGAACATAAAACCCAACAAACTCCCATTTGGGCTAAAACTCCAGTGGTAACTCATATATATATACAAGACTGAGTTTCTGAATTTTATAGAGAAATACAATAAACTAGGGCATCTCATACCCATGGTTATTTACCTGGTGTTCCTAGTCTTACTAGGTGATTCTCAAACACTTTAGCCAAAAGAATCATTGTAAACATGTTAGTTTACAATAGAATTCTTATTAAACTATATAGGGAATGCATCTTATTCTCAATAATGACCAGGAAGTCATACTTTTCTCCCAGTACATTGAGGTACTCTCAACTCTTTGAGTAAGGCGCATCTGACCTGTCTTAACAACTCTTATTAACAGTGTTAAATAAATCTAGAAATCTTTAAATTTTCTATACTCTGATCTAAACAATTTTTAGCCGTTTTTAAATATCTGAATATTTGCAAATGGCTTTTAACTAGTTTGATTCTTAACAGAAGCTGCTATGAGATTGAACAAACATAATTTTCGAAAATGAACATTTCATTTATAACAAAAGTATATACATTTTGTTCTTTACAAGATAACAAATGCAAGTCAGATTATCATCAAACAGCAACATCTCCCACTGGTTAAGCTGAGCAAGCGGTCCTGAGGAACTAGTTTGCCTATTTAGCTTTCTCTGCTCTCTTCTCAGCTAGGTACTAAGGGCAATTTCTCTTCCAGTACTTTTCTTCGTTGCAGTGGAAACACTTTCCTTCATCTACAACATTGTTCTTGCCTTTCTTTTCAACGGGTTTCTTCTTCCCTTTCCCTTTGTTCTTCTTAACAGGAATACTCTTACTCTGTGAAGAGGAAGCAACATCAGGCCTTTTGGAGGACGTTCCTCCCTTTTCAGCAGTAGTAACATTTACTTCTGATTCCAGACCTTTAGTTCTCAACATAGTCTGCTAAACCTGTAACTCATTCCGCAGAGTAGTCAAGCTATATTCAATTTTATTCATGAGTGCATTCGTGTAGAACTGTAGAAAACTCTTTGGAAGAGATTCTAGAATAAAACCGACTTGACTTCTCTCATCAACATTAAAGTGGACCATCATGTCCAGGACATGTTCACGAACAGAAGCCCCCCTCTCTTTCATGCGGTAGTTGTAAACATACTTTATAACATCATGCCTTAGAGAGGACGGTTGCCCGAACATCCCTCATAGAGATTCCATAATCTCTTTAGCAGTGCCTATATCCTCATGTTTCTAAGCCAAAACATCAGATATCCTAGTGAGGATATAAGTGCGGGCTTTATCATTTGCCCTGATCCATCTATCATGTGCATCCTGAACAGTTCGGTTTGTGTTAGAACTCGGAACGGGAGGACAATCTTCTGTTAAGACGAACCGTAAATCGTCTGTCACCAGTATAGTATTCAAATTTGATTTCTAGGTTGTATAATTATCCCCAATCAGTTTATCAGACGGCAACAATTGTACTATTAAACTTGTCATTCTGAAATTATAAACAAATTCTAAAAGTAAATTGCTTATAAACTCAATCAAGTTTTAGCAAAGTAATAATATACCCAAGATTATTTTTGAAACGATACTATAGCAAGACATTCTTGACTAAATACTATCTCCATAATAACTCATATTCCGATAGTCATTTAGCTACCGCCTTTGGTCAGAAATTACTAACACTTTAATAATTCTGTAAGTGTACCCCTCCATCTTCAGACGTCAGAGGTCGACCCCAACTATACTACCGAAATGGAGAGTCAAGGTTGGGAATGGACCTAAGAAATCCTATCCATTCCTGGAGTTTGAGTTATTTCGAATCCTATGTTACAACCCTCCGTGGGGATAGTCGTCGTTAAACGACTAGCAAAGAGCCGCTTAAAGAAAACCAGCAGGTGCAACATAGGAATCTCATGCTTCAAACTAACGGAAGAGATTGCAGGATATGTTAACACATATCCTTCACCCACTTACTATAAACTACTTCCTCCGTTCATCTTATTATTGACTCATACAAACACTTTTCAAATGGAGGTCACTTCCAGGGTGACACGAAGCGTCATATGAATCTCATGGTGTGAACTATGTGGAGATGTGGCAATTGAAATCTATATATCTAATATGATAGACTTATGTTGGAACCACTTCCCCTTATTACCGAAATCTAGATTTATGCTAAAAAAAACTTTTCGATTGGAGGTCACTTCCAGGGTGACACGAAGTACCGCTTAAATCTCGATTGTGAACTCTTAGGGACGTGGGAGCTAAAAATAATGTATTATATTTGTTATTAATCTCCCACTGAAGTGTTCTAATAACTTTATCATATAAAAGTTATTGAACTCCCACTAAAGTGTTCTATTAATTGTGTAAATTTATACTTAGGTTCTTTTCGGCTAATAAAAACAACCCTAAGTCTAAGTGGTTTATCCAAGTATAACACTTATAAATGGATTTAAACCTACGATATCTAGATGATAAACCGTTTTATTACCTCACATCGCTCGCGTATTGTAACGACCCGACTCCCTAGGACTTAGATAAGGCCATTACTAAAATAAATGCTTGCACAGAATTTAAAAACAACGCTCAGTTATTTGCAATAAATGCTAATTAAATAAGAGAAGTTCAAAAGATGTTTATTAAATGCAATTGTTAAAACAGTTAATAGGTTACCCAAAATTCTTAAAGGCTAATCAAAGGCATATAAAAGAAATAATCCTTAGTAATAAATTTTAAACAGTAAAACCAAATAACAAATTTCAAGATGCGGAAGCGAAAAGGTCTAGTCCCAGTGACACGATCATGAATTCCGCTGCGCCATTGCCCGTGCTTCTTTACCTTTTCCTGAAACATCAACATAAGAAAGGATGAGTATGAAATACTCAGTAAGTAACCCCACCACTGGGGTCAGGCTAGGCATCTATGTCCTCTAGATACCCGCATATGGCACATAAACACATGAAATAGACAAGATACTGAGTCTTATCCTATTGTAGTTAAGTATGCCCACAAAACTGGTGAATCCCGAAGGAAACACAAAACTGGTGAATCCCGAGGGAAACACAAAACTTGTGAATCCCGAAGGAAACATAAAACTGGTGAATCCCGAAGGAAACACAAACTGGTGAATCCCGAAGGAAACACAGAACTGGTGAATCCTGAAGGAAACACAGAACTGGTGAATCCCGAAGGAAACACAGAACTGGTGAATCCCGAAGGAAACACAAAACTGGTGAATCCTGAAGGAAACACAAACTGGTAAATCCCGAAGGAAACACAAAATTGGTGAGCATCTAACTAATCAATGAGGATATTCACACAGTCTCAACGTTCAAAGAATCAACACCGTACAATTCTAAAACATACATGAAATCCTTGGTACCATGGCTCCATCACATACACATAATCCTCAACAACATATTATACAACATTCATGTAAACCTTACATCATAATTCTACAACATATAAGTATGCCTCAACACCAGCAGATCAGACGTCGACATATGAAAACACATACCATCACATACTAACAATCAAGTTCTTAAGTGTGTATTTAAACAATTCAGAACTCATGCCAGAACATACTTTGATTTAGGTCATACTATCAATCAACATGCTAACAATTTACCATAGCATACACTCACCATGCTAGCATACAACTAAAGCCTGACCCGTGGGCAATTCTAGTGGTAAGATTACTTACCTTAAATAAAGTCCAAAAGTTAAGACAAGCGAACAAACTCCTTTCTAGCTTTCCACAACTTTCGCAGGGGACGTAGGGGAATGCCAGGTCACCGCAAATGGTGGGCGCATCCGGACGAAAGGACAATTAAGATCGATGGGACAGAAAGCTGATAGCAGTCAGATCCAAATTAAGTTGACAGCCGATAACGGTCACAGAGTACATCCAGCTTTATCAGTGACAATTATCCAGCACATCAATCAAGAATTAAAGCTGTCCCATCTGAATAACCAGGAAATAGAAGTCGCCTTTCACCTTTTGATGCCCTATAAATACCAAGTACATTATTCAGAGAAGGGGTTATGCAGTTGATTAGTTCACCATTTTTAGTTCACGCCTCTGTCCATAGTTTTCTTTCACCTTTTTAAGGCGGACGCAAGGAAGAGCTTTCACAGGGGACGTAAGGGAATGCCAGGTCACCGCAACATAGTGGGCGCATCCGGACGAAAGGACAATTAAGATCGATGGGACAGAAAGCTGATAGCAGTCAAATCCAAATTAAGTTGACAGCTGGTAACAGTCATAGAGTACATCCAGCTTTATCGGTGACAATTATCTGGCACATCAATCAAGAATTAAAGCTGTCCCATCTGAACAACCAGGAAATAGAAGTCGCCTTTCACCTTTTGATGCCCTAGAAATACCAAGTGCAATATTTAGAGAAGGGGTTATGTAGTTGATTAGTTCACCATTTTTAGTTCACGCCTCTGTCCATAGTTTTCTTTCACCTTTTTAAGGCGGACGCAAGGAAGAACTTGTGCTGGTAGATCGTTTTGGCAAGCTTGGGAGAGCATCGGAAGCTACTAAAACGGAGAGAGGGCCCGACTCCTGCGGAAGCGGGAATATCTTTAGTTCAGAATAGAGATTCCAGTGTAAAAAGCCTCGGTCAGCAAGGAATTACCACCAGGCTCTCTGCCTTAACTTCCATTAACATTTTGTACTTAACTTATATATAAGAATGGAATTTCTTTCTCTATATCTGTTCACTCTCTGTGATTCACGCATGAGTAGCTAAATTAGTTGAATGGGTTGAGAAACATTTAGCTAGCACAACGAGGGAATCTCATTCTGTGTGATTATCTTGTTTATGTATGCTTCATTCGTCTATTAGAGATACTCGGGAGGGTAGTCTAAGGATAGGATCTAGACTTGGGAAGGTCAGGTCAGAATCTAGGTTTGGAAGAACCAGATTAGAATGCATAAACTGGAGATAGGCACTTAGGGATGAGCACTATTTGTTAACACCGCATCGCATGCATCTTAGCAATAAGATATGATTGTATGCGGTCACCTTACTTTCTTGAATTTTGCACCAATGCATAGGACAAGAGTAGAGACTTAGGAATAAGCTCTATGGACATTTTGCATGCAACACTTGCAACTTGCATCCTAGATTTAGGAGCATTGCATTTACATTGGAAAATGACTTGATGTGCATGGTAGTAACATGATCACATAGTCTGACGCATTCCCAAGTAACGCTAGCTAAAGATCTTCTCAACCCGTTAATTGCATACTCATTGCTTCTATCAACGCAACTTTGTTTCTCAAATCCACCACATTTATTTATTTCTTTTTATCAACACAATAAAAACCCAACCACTTCATTTATTTACCCAGTTACCGCAAGATTTTCATAAGAAAATTATCCACGCAAACTATTTTCACAAGTCCCTGTGATTGGCCCTGGACCTACCAGGAAACTCAGGGGAATTTACACTTGAATTCCGCTGGGGAAACTTGAATGCACAACGTAATTCCACCAATGCATTTCATCCATATTCCACACTAAATAAAACCATGCATCAAGTTTTTGGCGCCGTTGTCGGGGACTTCGGCAAAATAGTTTGTTAACGCTAGTTTTTTTTTTACTTCTTTGTAGGACTCTCATCTCTGGCGAATTACGACCCGGAGATTGAGAGGACTTTTAGGAGGAGACTGAGGAATCGCCATCAGCGACCACAATCTGATAAAGAAGAGATGGCGGAGCAGCCTAGGAATGAAGCACCAAACAACAACAATGTCATTGCAAATCCAATTCTATTGGCCAACGATCGCAATAGGCCCATTAGGGACTATGCATCGCCAAACCTCTATGATTTCTCTTCGGGAATCATGAGGCCTACCTTAGATGGAAGTATATTTGAAATGAAACCGGTGATGCTGCAGATGATCCAGGCTAAAGGTCAATTCGGAGGAAGGCGTGGTGAGGATTCGCATGCCCATCTCCGAAGTTTTATTGAAATCTGTAATACTTTTGTGTTCCTGGATATCTCTGCTGAGAAGGTTCGACTAACGCTGTTTCCATTTTCTCTCTGGGATCACGCTAGGAAATGTGCTTACTCACTCGAACCAGGGGAAATCACTTCTTGGGAGCAGGTGGTGGAGAAGTTTATGAAGAAGTATTTCCCACCGTCAGAGAATGCCAGACGAAGAAAGCTTATCACTAATTTTGAACAAGACATGGACAAATTACTCAGTGATGCCTGGGCGAGGTTTAAAAGGCTGGTCCGAGATTGTCCACATAATGGGTTTCCAGACTGCCTTTAGATGGAAATTTTCTACCACGGTTTGAATCCTGCTTCGAAGACTGCTGCCAATGCGGCAACAGCTGGTGGTCTGCTTGACAAGACTTATGATAAGGCGAAGAATATCCTGGATCATATCTCCAAGAATCATGAAGACTGGAGGGAGACCGACCAGAGATTAAGACTCAAAAATTCTAACGCAAATAACGGTGCTATTGTTTCACTACAGAACCAAATGACCACAATGATGAACTTGATCCAAGGAATGACGATCAATAGCCCAACACCACAAGGTGGGCAAATCAACACAATAAGTCAAAACACCGCAAGGTGTGCGACTTGCGGTGATGGGCATGTTATGGAAGATTGCCCACAAAACCCACAGTCTGTATATTTTGTAAAGAACAATCCTTTTTCCAACACCTATAACCCCAGGTGGAAAAAACCCAAACTTTTCTTGGAAGAATCCACAACAAAACTTTCAATCTGTGTCACAAAAAAAAGGGCCACCAGGATTCTTTCAATGCAACAACGGTCAACAGAGCAACCAAGCAAGTAGCTCACAACAACCACCGCAATCTTCTTCCCTATAAGGCCTATTGAAGCAATATATAGAGAAAAATGAGACGGTTCTTCAGAGTCAGGCTACGTCCATCCGCAACCTTTAATTGAAAATGGGCCAGATTGTAAATGAGCTCAAAAGTAGACCGCAAGGGATGCTGCTAAGTTCAACCAAGCTTCCACGCAACCCAGGAGGTTCAGGTAAGGAGCAATGCCAGGTTGTGACATTGCGTAGTGGAAAAACTGTGGAGGGAGAAAAGAAGGAGCAGAACAGATCAACCTCCATCGCATCTGAACCTGCAATTGTGGTAATGCAAGAAGAAGAAAAAGAAAATGAAGCATTAGAACCTAAGGTTGCGTCAACCTCAAAGTCAAATGAAATGGGAACCGTGAGAGTCCAGTTACCACCTTTCCCTCAGAGGCTAAAGAAGAAGAAAAATGAAGAGGTACAATTCCAATGCTTCATGTTTATGCTTAAGCAATTACATGTTAACATTCCTTTCAGTGAAGCAATTGAGGAAATTCCTGCCTATGCCAAGTTTCTGAAGAACATGGTAACCAAGAAAAGAGGCGCTGGAAAATTTGCCACGGTGGCACTAATGCAGAGTTCCAAATCTATTATCCCACTGAAGATGAGTGATCCTGGGAGCTTCACTATTCCTTGATCCATAGGAGGACTCTATATTGGGCAAGCCCTGTGTGACCTGGGGGCCAGCATAAATTTGATGCCACTGTCAATCTTTCGACAATTAAATGTGGGGGAACTTGTGCTCACATCCGTGACTCTCCAGTTGGCTGACAGATCTCTGGTTCATCCAGAGGGTAAGGTGAAGGACGTGTTGATCACCATTGATAAATTTATTTTGCCAGCTGACTTCATCATCTTGGATTATGAGGCCGATAAAGATGTGCCCATCATTTTGAGGCGACCTTTCCTATCAACAGTTCATGCTCAAATTGATGTGCACAAGGGAGATATCACTTTGTGCATCAACGGATAGAAGCTTAAATTTAACATAATTCGCGCCATGAAATTTCCTGATGAGGAAGACTTGCCAGATCCAGAAGATGAATTGGATCTGATTGAAGAAGAAAAGTCTGATGAAGAGTATGAAGAAGAGGATGCCAACGCATCCGTAGCTGCCTGCAATGCGATCGTAGCAAAGACAAACAAAGAAGAAGAATCAATCGCAACGTAAGAAGAAGAGCTAAAGGAAGAAAGAAAAATAACGCAACCTTCTCTCGTGGAACCACCAACCCTTGAATTAAAAACCCTACCAATACATCTGAAGTACGCATTTCTGGGGCAAAATGAGAAGCTGCTGGTAATAATTTCCTCTGCGCTCAACGAAGAACAAGAGAATGCGTTGATAAGCATTCTCAAGAAGTATGTGCAAGCAATCGGCTGGACGCTCGCTGATATCCGAGGAATTAGCCCCGCGTACTGCATGCACCACATTCATCTTGAAGACGACCACAAGGCAACCATTGAAAATCAACGCAGATTTAACCCTACGATGAAAGAGGTTGTCAAAAAGGAGATTAGCAAATGGCTGGATGCGGGCATTATCTATCCCATTGTCGATAGCACGTGGGTCAGCCCTGTACAATGTGTGCCGAAGAAGGTCGGAATGACGATAGTCCCCAATGAGAACAATGAATTAATACCGTAGAGGACCATCACTTGATGACGCATCTGTATGGACTACCGCAAATTGAATGTGGCCACAAAGAAGGATCACTTCCCACTGCCATTTATCGATCAAATGTTGGACAGACTAGCAGGGAATGATTTTTACTGCTTCTTGGATGGATATGCCAAGTACAATCAAATCATGATAGCTTCTGAAGACCAAGACAAGACTATATTCACCTGCCCATATGGGACATTTGCTTTCCGTCGCATGCCGTTTGGCCTCTGCAATGCGCCAAGCACGTTCCAAAGATGCATGATGGAAATCTTTTCAGATTTTCTCGAGGAATCAGTAGAAATATTTATGGATAACTTCTCCGTTTATGGGAATACTTATGAAGTCTGCCTAGCCAATTTGGAGAAAATTCTGAAAAGATGTGAAGAGACGAACCTGGTGCTTAATTGGGAAAAATTTCACTTTATGGTGATAGAGGGTATAGTGTTGGGGCACAAGGTCTCTAGAGAAGGGTTGGAAGTGGACAAAGCAAAGATTGACACAATTGAAAAGCTTCCACCTCCAACCAACGTGAAGGCAATACGAAGCTTCCTGGGGAATGTCGAATTCTACAACGATTCGTTAAAGACTTTTATAAGATAGCAAGACCATTGAGTGTGTTACTAGAGGCAGATAGAAAGTTTGAATTTGACAACAATTTCCTCAACACATTTCGAATTTTAAAGGATGCACTGATTACCGCACCCGTCTTAATTACGCCTGATTGGACACTGCCATTCGAAATCATGTGCTACGCAAGCGGGTATGCGATGGGAGCTGCATTAGCGCAAAAGAAGAAAAATATTTTGCATTAAAACCCTGAACCCTGCTCAACTTAATTACACCACCACTGAAAAAGAGCTCCTGGCTGTGATTTTTGCGTTGGAAAAATTTCGGGCATACTTGCTGAGAACCAAGGTACTCGTTCATCCTGATCACTCGACAATCAAATATTTGATGACAAAGAAGGACGCAAAGCCAAGATTGATCAGATGGGTTCTCCTTCTTCAAGAATTTGATATCGAGATAATTGATCGAAAGGGGATAGAGAATCAAGTTGCGGATCACTTGTCCAAACTGGAGAATCCTGAGGTTGATCGCAACGAATCTGAAGTGAGTGTCGTGTTCCTTGACGAGTATCTGTTTCACATAGAAGAACTGCCATGGTATGCAGACATCGTTAATTATTTGGTCTGTGAACAATTTTCTGAAGATTACACCTACCATCAACGGAAGAAGCTCAAGAATGAATGCAGACACTACTATTGGGATTAGCCGAATCTGTATAAAAGAGGTGCAAACCAAATCATTCGATTATGCGTACCAGATGCTACTCAACAACGCATATTCTCACAGTGCCACGATTCAACTTATGGAGGGCACTTTGGAGGACAATGCACTACAGCCAAAGTTTTGCAAAGTGGATTATTTTGGCCTTCATTATTCAAGGATGTTGCTGACTACGCAATGAAATGTGATCAGTGCCAACGCACTGGCAACATTTCATGGAAAAAACGCAATGCCGATGAATACTATCCTAGAGCTGGAATTATTCGACGTATGGGGGATTGATTTCATGGGACCATTCCCTCCTTCAAACGGTAAGCATTATATTCTATTAGCCGTTGACTATGTCTCCAAGTGGGTAGAGGCAATTGCATGTGCCACAAGTGACGCGGCAGTAGTATCCCAGTTCCTGAAGAAAAATATTTTCACGCGTTTTGACACTCCCCGTGCCATCATAAGTGATGAAGGTTCACACTTTGTTAACCAAAATATAAAGGAGCTACTGCGCAAGTACAATATCCTCCACAAAGTGGCCACCGCATACCATCCGCAAATAAATGGCCAAGCTGAAGTGTCCAATCAGGAAATTAAATCGATACTTGAAAAGGTAGTCAAGCCTTCACGAAAAGATTGGGTAATGAAGCTTGATGAGGCTTATGGGCATATCAAACCACATTTAAAACACCAATAGGTATATCCCCCTATGCGTTGGTATTTGGCAAGGCATTTCATTTGTCTTTAGAGTTGGAGTATAAGGCATTGTGGGCGGTCAAGAAACTGAATTTTGATTTAGATAAGGCAGGGGAAGCGAGGAAATTGCAACTGATCGAGCTAGAAGAATTGAGGAACAACACATATGAAAATACGAAGATTTATAAAGAGCACACCAAGCGCTGGCATGATCAACGCATATGCGGTAAGAACCTCCAAGTCAGGCAAAAAGTCTTACTCTTCAATTCGAGATTGCGACTCTTCCCGGGAAAATTAAAATCGCGCTGGTCCGGTCCCTTCATCATCAAGGAAATATTTCCACATGGTGCAGTGGAACTGATCACCGAGGATGGCAGCCGAACATTTAAAGTTAATGGACAACGGATAAAGGCTTATTGCAGAAGAGATTTCCAGCCAGACAAGGCCTCCGTAAATTTGGAAAACCCGAACTAATCCTTACTCAACTCTTGAACATTTCACTCTTCGTCATTTTGCTATTATCAGTTTTTCATTTCTTTCTCTAAAAATAAAATTTTAAAAAAAAAAAAAAAAAAAAAAAAAAACTCTTGTTGTTTTGTTAAAATCAGTTCACCCTCTCTTTGTCTGCTTACAATAATTAAGGCACGGGATTGTGGAGATATCACCAAAAGAAGTAAATGATCTCCGTAGTAGCAAAGATCACCGCAAGGATGAATGCGTCAATCTAATGCAGGCGACAGCGCAAATTTGGGGGTGTACTCTTCCTTATCATTTCAAATTTTGCGCCATCGAATTGAATTTTTCTTTTCAAAGTTTTACCATCGCATCTTTTTTATTACCGTAATTATTTAACAAGTAGATAAATTTAGTAGTTTACCGCATTTTGTTTCTTTACCGAGTAAGATTTCAATGATGAAAAATATGCTTCTATTTCTTTCGTATATATTAGAGTCAACTAAATCTTAATATAGTCACCTCATAAAATATTTCTAGAAGTTAGGGGTTTGTTAGTTTTTTATTTCAAACTCTCTTTACAACGCATTCTAGAACATCGCATAATTTATTTTCATCTTTTGGCAATGGGGACATTGCCGCATTTTATATTTGGGGGTGAGGTATTTACTTTCGACCTTGCTATGTTCTCTCTAAAAAAAACATTTCGGAAAATAAAAACTCCACTGTCAATGCAAAGGAGAAACTCATGTTGATAAGAGTTAAGTTGTGAAAGGCACTTACCTGTAGTTGGATGTCCGCATGACACACGTGGGGGCAAGCCAAAACGAAAGTAACTTACCAGGATCAACGCATAAATCGATGACCGCAACTCCAATGCCAAATCGAAATGAGTTTAGTCTGAGAAAGAGTGCATTGCTCGTAGTTGGATGCCCGCATGACACACATGGGGGCAAGCCAAAATGAAGGCAAGGCACTTGGATCAGCGCAAGGTCAGAAAAAAATAGCAATAAAGAATTTTTTTGTGCAAGGATAAATCTTTTGTCACCCCGGTAGAAAATTTTCTTTTGAAAATAAATCATGTGATGTTCCGAAATTTAGTAAAGTCCTTTTGAAAGTTAAACTTGCAGTCCCTAGGTCTTAAAAATATTTTAAGAATAGACTTGAATAAGACTTAAGGAAATTCTAGTATATAGGATTTGAATGAAGTCTCCTTGAGAAATCTAGGAAAAGAACTTTGCGGTGGACTAGCTAAAGGAATCTTTAGCTTATGCTGGAGGACAAGTATTGTTTAAATTTGGGGGTGTGATAATGGGCAGGAATGCACGTTATCATAGTACTAAGTTATTAAACAATGTTGGATTGCGTTGATGAAAAATGATAAATTGCATCCATTAAGCATAGAATCTATAATATTGCGGTCGCGTGCGTTAGCGTATTGGAACTATTGAATTTTGTATTTTTTGTGCAGAATATGCGTTAACACATTACAGAGATTGCCATCATAGGAATTCATCGGTCGAGCGCAACTTCACCGCAAGACTTTGCGATGATCGTGCTCGCAAATATTCACCAAAGAAGAATCACCGCAACATGGTGGACGCATTCGGACGAAAGGACAATTAAGATCGATGAGACAGAAAGCTGACAACAGTCGGATCCAAATTAAGTTGACAACCGATAACGGTCACAGAGTACATCCAGCTTTATCGGTGACAATTATCCGGCGCATCAATCAGGAATTAAAGCTGTCCCATTTGAACAACCAGGAAAGAGAAGTCGCCTTTCATCTTTTGATACCCTATAAATACCAAGTGCATTCTTCAGAGAATGGGTTAAGTAGTTGATTAGTTCACCATTTTTAGTTCACACCTCTGTCCATAGTTTACTTTCACCTTTTTAAGCCGGATGTGAGGAAGAAGTTGTGCCAGTAGATCGTTTCGACAAGCTTGGGAGAGCACCGGAAGCTACTAAGACGGAGAGAGGGCCGACTCCTACGGAAGCAGAAATATCTTTAGTTCAGAATAGAGATTCCAGTATAAAAAGCCTCAGTCAGCAAGGAATTGCCACCAGGCCCTCTGCCAACATTTTGTACTTAACTTATATATAAGAATGGAATTTCTTTCTCTATATATGTTCACTCTCTGTGATTCACGCATGAGTAGCTAAATTAGTTGAATGGGTTGAGAAGCGTTTAGCTAGCACAACGAGGGAATCTTCATTCCGTGTGATTATCTTTTTTATGTATGCTTCATTCGTCTATTAGAGATACTCGAGAGGGTAGTCTAAGGAAAGGATCTAGACTTGGGAAGGTCAGGTCAGAATCTAGGTTTGGAAGAACCAAATTAGAACGCATAAACGGAAGATAGGCGCTTAGGGATGAGCACTATTCGTTATCAACGCATCGCATGCATCTTAGCAATAAGATATGATTGTATGCGGTCACCTTGCTTTCTTGCATTTTGCACCAATGCATAGGACAAGAGTAGAGACTTAGGAATAAGCTCTATGGACATTTTGCATGCAACAATTGCGTCCTAGATTTAGGAGCATTGCATTTACATTGGAAAATGACTTGCTGTGCATGGTAGTAACATGATCGCATAGTCTGACGCATTCCTAAGTAACGCTAGCTAAAGATCTTCTCAACCCGTTTATTGCATACTCATTGCTTCTATCAATGCAACTTTGTTTCTCAAATCCGCCGCATTTATTTATTTCTTTTTATCAACACAACAACAACCCAACCACTTCATTTATTTACCCGGTTACCGCAAGATTTTCATAAGAAAATTATCCACGCAAACTATTTTCACAAGTCCCTGTGATCGACCCTGGACTTACCAGGAAACTCAGGGGAATTTACACTTGAATTCCGCTGGGAAAACTTAAGTGCACAACGTAATTCCACCAACGTATTTCATCCATATTCTACTCTTAATAAAACCACGCATCAGTATCACTCACTCAGCTTAATTCGAGTTCGCTCCAGTACTTAATGTGTTTATTTGATGATTTTGTATGCTTCCGCATTTATGAGGTAGAATCGAACATTAGGAAAAAATTGAGCTAAATCAAAGCATTTGGATCCTTAATTCAACAGTTGGGTCAAAGAGGATAGAAAATTACCAAAATGCTTATGGACCAACGTTGCAATGCTACAAAGCAATAGTCTAATGTCATGATGCTCTCGAGAAGTAGAATCTAGGCAGTTTGCTTGACACTACAAGGAACTAGGATTTTTGGGATAGCGTACTCCCTTAGAGCATTAACATTGCGACGTTATTAACCTGATATATGGTCTCTTTCCTTTTCTAGGTCAAGTTAGTTGCATACTTCTTAATGTTTGTCCTGCAAGGAACTAGTATTTTTGGGATAGCGTTGCAACACTCCCTTAGAGCATTAATATTGCGACGTTATTAACCTGATATATAGTCTCTTTCCATTTTTAGGTCAAGTTAGCTACATACTTCTTAATGTTTGTCGATTTCTTTCTCTTTTTCGATTGTATTTATTCTATTTTTACTATTTTGGGACTGATATGGCTACCTTAGAGATTAATGATGATTATCAGTGGCTACGGTATGCCCTTTGGCTTAGGATTAAGAAGAAACCCAATTGTATGTTGATTGTGAGGACTTGAAATTTATGAATTATTCGTTAAATACTTGTGATTTTGGATCTCTTTTTAATTTCAATGCACTGAATTTATGTTCGATCAACCTTGCATATCTATTTTTTTTTACTAGAGATTAACTCATGATTTGTGATAATTAGTTATCTGTTTAATCGTTAAGTAGCACGAACTAAAAGCATGTTTTTGATTAATTAGTGGTTTAGTTTACAATCATTGCATGATCAGTTTGGTTCAGAATGAAATCGATTAGTCTATTTAGACATTATCTAATAGTTAATCATCTTAGTTTTCCCCATAATTGTAATGTGGGTGTTAGATTTTTATACAACGTTATCATGACCAATTAATCTAGTGTCTAATTTAATTAATCATCTTTATTAATTTTCTAGGGCGCTTGTTTCGACGTTTATGGGCAAGTTGATTAAGCACTTGTATGAATGAGTGATTACTTTTAGAAGCCTGTGATTTCGGTAAATCTGAACTCCTAGGCTAGACTTTTAAATTTTAGTTAACCTACTTTTCAATCCTCCCATCTTTACCTTTCATGCAATTTAAATTCTCATCTTTACGTTACATTAACTATTCCAATCACAACCCCCCAATCATCTTGAAATTTGATTCGTAAGTAGAGAAAGCAAAACAAGGGAATTCAACACGTCCTGCTAATGCAACTGTTTTACTGAGATAAATTTGTTTGGCTAAGGGCCTCAAAAACCCTTCAGTTGTTCCTTCCATCTTCACTTGTCCATTCTCCATTGCTTCTTAAAATACACTCTGCAACAATCATATCATACAAACTCAATCTCTTTGAAAACAGAGAGTTATTCACTTTCTCAATCATACCTTTGTTACCTTGTAAAGCCTCTTGCATTCATATAAATATATTATTATACTTAAAAAGGAGCTAAAATCTTCTTCAAATTTTCCCACACTAATACCTTGTAGTAAAACTAGCTGAAACTCTATTTGTCAGACAGCCACAAATAACCTACCTTGAAGTAAAACAAGTTCAAAAAATCTGCAAGAAACATTTTGAAAAACAACCAAATTAATAGATTGCCAAACAAGGCTATCTTCTAAACAATTGGTAACCAAATTCTAAGAAAATTAAAATTGAGTTTCAAAAATTAAATAAGATATTAAAAAATATTTGGAAAGAGAATAAGAAATCTAAAAGAATGGAAAAGTAGTTTAGTTACCTCCTCTGTAAATTGAAGGGCAATTGAAATTCATCCAGATTTTGTAGGTGGCTTTATATCAATAGGGTTTCTTTTTACTTTTACCATCTTTCAATATGACAGTGTAATTTTTTTTTATATGTATAAGAACAACTTTCATTGAAAAAAAAATGAAAAAATACACAGACATACAAAAAATCAGCCCACGAAAAAAGGGAAATCCCACTACAAGAAGGGACTCCAACTAAACAAGATCATGTCAATTGAATAATTACAAAAAACCTTTGAAATCGAAGCCCTGTGAGACACATAAAAGTGAACAAGAGACAAACTCTCCCTAGCATCCCTCTCAAGCCCCTTAAACACCCTACTATTCCTCTCACCCCACAAAAGCCAAACTATAGCATAAACACTAGCAAGCCAAAGAAAACGTCATCTCTCCCCAAACGGCGGATTGAGGAGGAACTCCTCGATCATCTCTCTAAAAACTCTGTGACGAACACATTATAACTTGTAGAAATACAAGTTATTATAGTTTTTTACTTAGAATAATAAGGATAGATAAGGAAAATATGTGTCAATTTTGTTAAGAATTCATGCTATATAATAAACATGCACCGAAGTATCTCATAAACACCCACTGACAGCATATCATGAATTATGTTGCGCCAAAGTGTCTATTTTGCAAACTAATTGCAGGACTTTGTCGCATGCGTGAAACCCCTATCCGATGAACAAACAATTGGTCGCATGCCTCGATCTCTAAGTCGGCACTAGCAAATCGCATGGCAAGTATTGAGAAGATTGACCATGATAGCAGTGTTGACATTCTCACCTACTGCGTCAGACGACAGCGATTTATCAGAGTGGGAATCCCACCAATTGTCAGTGCACGGCTCTATAAATAGAGTCTTGACGCCATGAAGAATAGAATCTACAAATGGAGAGACGGAAGTTTTTACGAGAGAAAATCTCACTTCAATACTTCACCCCAATTCATCATCAAAGCTTCGTCGGAGCAAGAGTCTGAGAGGGCCTTCACCATACACCCAACCATTATATTACCAGCAGCCCTGACATTCATCTGTGGGAAGCAAGAAATTGCTAACAACAGCTCTTACCTTATCTCTTCAATTCTTTAGTTGTTGTATTGCATTTTGTTTAAGAGATTACTCATATGTGTATCTAACAACAATATTTCTATTTCAATATCATCATGTCCACTTTCATCATCTTCTCTACCTTCACTCATGACCAAACAAGTGGGAGGAGAGTTATAGAGTTTATGTATAGACTTGTGTTGGTTGATCGTTTAGTAAATGGTAACGAGTTGTTTAGGAAATCAGGGCGAGATCGTTTTACACGATCGTTTAGTGAATCCTGCTCAGTGCGCAATCGTTTTGAAAAACTTTTACACAATCTTTGTCAAAGGGTATGCGTGTATCAATCGTTTAGACAAAATCTTGAAGCTGTCGTGTAGTCTTTCGTGAGCTAAATGATAGGCAGTGTACTCGAATGAAGCGATTCAATGACTCTTTTCTGAAATGAAAACATTTTTCATTTTATTCTTTAGTTATGAAAATTGAATAAAAACTCCCACTTTCATGCACGGTTAAGGAGAAACCACCAATAATTATCTCATAACTTTTTTAATTATAAATAAATATAATAACTAACTTATCATATTATGTAAATAACCAATAGTTTTAATATCACATCATATGCAACATTTAAACCATAGTCCTTTTCTCCTTTACTTGATGTAAATCATATTTACATCAAACTCCAATTAATGTATCTTATGAAGGAAACCAAACATGAAGATTTCCATGAGCATCGGAATGATCGTTCCAAATTTCATTTGTATATGAACATTAACAATTACAATCAAGAAACGGAAACAACATGCTATGCACAAAACGAAATTACAACATGCTTTACTATACGATCAAGGGAAAGAATGCACATATCTTTGAAGACTTATCTTCAATCTCCCTTGATCATGAACGCTCGAACAAACTCCAAGACTGCAATACTCGAACGCTCGTACACTATGACTGCTACACTACACGATCACATCAACCCGAACACAACGATCTCTAAGATCACGAACACCACGAACAGCCTCCAAAAACCTTGACTATGTTGAGTTGAGTACGACACCACCACAATGGCTACCTTGGTATTCTCGTGTGAGAATCTAGAAGTTTGGGCTCTGTGTGGACTTGGTTAGAGAACGATACTAAAGGAACAATCGTGTAAACGGTTGGGCAAGTGGGAGATGACAAGTTTATCGTATAGACGATGCCCAATCATTTAACAAACGTTATGCGATCGTTTAGCAAAAGTTGCACGATCGTTCAGCTAATCGGTCAGTTGAGTGACTATCGTATAGAAAAAGTCCACGATCATTTAGTCTCTCTTCAGCTATCGTTTAGTAAATCGTATTTACTTGACAGCCAACTTGAGTAATTTCCGAGAATGAAAAATCTCAATTCAAGTACTAAATTTAGGAAAACATTTTTCCTTTTATCTCGCGGTTACCATAAAACTACAAATAACCTCACACTCAATTGGTTATTAGAGAAAAAGAGATCATTATCCAATAATTAATATTATTATAAAAATATATGATAACTAACTTACCATAGTATATTTATAACCTATAGTTTTAATATTTCATCTCATGAAACATATAAACCATAGATATTTTTCTATTCCATGGTCCTTAATGTAAATCTCATTTACATTAATCCTCTACTTGATGTATCTCATATACCATACCGATCATATCATATATAATCGAATTACCTCTTGTCAATTTGAACATTTAAAATCAACATCGAGAACTGATTCTCAGTTTGAAACCATTGAGCCACCAAGGGGACCTTATGGACCTGTAGCTCGAAGCTCCAATGGTACGTAAATAACTGACTAAACTCTTTAGTCACGGGATCCACCATCTGTTAACTTTCAGGCACTTCACTAAAGACCGACAGTTCAACTCTCCTTACTACATATATGTTATGTGTCCATATCAACCAATCAACAGTGCGATAACCCCTCACAGATCGCTCGTAAGTACAGCTGGGCCAATAATCATTATGCCCCTGTAGTTACATCTAACTCCTTAAGTACCACTGATCCCTCTAATGAACATAAGTCATAGTCCTACTATGACTGAGTCCTCTCTTCCAAAAAGAAGTTGTAGCCATTATGTTCAATCTCCAGAATCAGCCCCTAAGGGAGCAATCTATCTACTTACCCCTGTTTCAGGGAAGGAGTGAATTCCATCTTGTGTACTGAGTTCCTAGCTCTAAAATCAAACAAGTCCCCAAGAAGGTAGGCATGTTGAGTTGGTAATTTGGCCACTCTCACCCATACTAATCAAAGGACCGTCCTCAAAGGTAGAAGTTCCCAAAACACTCAGGATTGTAGTCATGTTACCTATGGTCGTTTAGGTGAGATGTAAGTCTCCAATATCAACGGCGTTATATATAGAGACTAGTAATTTTGTGGTCTAGTCTTATATAAACTTTTTGTATAGGACACCCCCGCTCGCATGTCTCCACATGAATGGTCAGGATCTACCATCTGTAGTAGTTCACAATACTTGCAAACCTCTACAAAGCGAGTTGTATCCATAGTGTCACCAGGATCAGGTATCCCTTTTTAATCCTTATACTATAGACCTGTTTAGGTTATCAATTAAGGCATGATCTACTTGTATATCTCATATACATGCTGAAGTTATCATACAATAACCATGTAGCTTTGTTTATTGGATATGAGTAAATGCTAGGTAAAATAACTCTTATTTTATTCATAACAATGTGTATATATTACAAACTATGAAACTCCAGAAGAATTAGGACACCAATCCCAACATCTCATACATCATGTCAACTATATTATATATAATTGAACCAGTTTAATCATATCATATATAATCAAACTCCCTCTTGTCAATTTGAACACTTCAAACTGACCAAAAAACTGATTCTCAACTTGAATCGATTGAGCTACCAAGTGGACCTGATAGACCTGTAGCTTGAAGATCCAACGGTACGTGAATAGCTAACTAAACTCTTTAGCCCCGAGATCCACCATCCGTTAACTGTCGGGCACTCCACTAAAGATCGACAACTGCATTCTTCTCACCACAGATATATTTTTGTGTCCATCGAATATAACCAGTCAATAGTACGATAACCCTTCACAGATACTCGTAAGTACAGTTGGGCCAATTTACTGTTTTGCCCCTGTAGTTACATCTAATTTCTTAAGTACCACTGATCCCTCTAATGAACAATACATCATAGTCCTACTATGAGTGAACACCTCTCGGGCCATTAGAAGATGTGTGGCGCCACATCGTTCAAGCCCCGGAATCAATCCTAATCTATCTACTTACCCTTGCTTTGGGGAAGGAGTGAAATTTCATCTTGTGTAGCTGAATTCCTAGCTCCCCAATCAGAAGAATCTCCAAAGTGGTAGGTTTGAGTCAGCAATCTGGCCATTCGCACCCATGCAAATCAAAGGACCGCCCTCAAAGGCAGGAATTTTCAACTCACTCAGGATTAAGATCATGTTACCTATGGTCATCCTAGTGAAGTGAAGTCTCTATCATGAACGATGTTATATAACGAAACTATACACTTCATGGTCCGGTCTTCTACAAACTCCTTTGTATAGGACACCCCCGCTCGCATGTCTCCACATGAATTATCAGGATTAGACCATCTGTAGCACGTTGCAACACTTGTAACTATCTACAAAGCGGGTCGCATCCATAGTGTCACCAAGATAAGGTTTCCCTCCTTTATCCATATACCACAGACCATTTTGGTTATCACTTAAAGCATGATCCACCTGTATGTCTTCACATACATGCGTAAGTTACAACGACAACCAGGGATCTTAGTTTATTGGTTTGTGGTGAAGAAAATAAAACATCTCATGTTTCATAGACAACAGTGAAGAAAATATCTCATATTATTACATCACAAGCGTTTGTTCAATACAGGTGTTTACAAACTACAGGACCCAACGAGAGTTTAGGACATCAACCTCAACACTATCTTCCTTTTCCATTCCAAATATGTCTCTGCATCCGGCGTTCCATAAAATGGTGGAATTTTAAGCTTGACTCCACTATCTCTATCTTCTTGGATTCTTTCTCCTCGTCTAGGGTGCATATTATTTCTTCCTCTTCCTCTCATGCTTCCTCTTCCTCCAATTTGTCTTTTTTATTCAACTAAGTCAATTACTCCCATATCTTCTTGTAAAACTCTTTGTTGTTATACCCTCCTTTCTTGCCTATCTTCCCTCATCATTTCCATCATACCTTGAATGGCTTGAAGAATAGCCATATTAGTATCTTGTATTTGTGGTACTCCTTTACCCTGTGACATTTTGAAGTTAGTAATAAAAGGACCTCACCACACTTCTCACTAATTTCACTCAAGAATACTCATATTTATCACTCAAGGGTAGGCTTTTGGTACTAGGTCAAAGATGTAAGGGTTGGCTTATATTTTTTTGTGCAATCTCACTAAAAATTTGATAAAAACCAATTCAAAATAATCAACTCTCACAAATTAAGACTAGAGTAACTAAACTTAGTCTAAAAAAAACAAATCTAGAATTTTTTTTTCTTTTTCAAATGAATGACAAGAAACTTTCATGTGCTTTGGATCTTTAATTTCTTTTCTCTTTTTTTTTATTATTATCATTATTATTATTATTTATTTTTTTTTTTTTTTGCTAACTTTCATTTTTCTATTATGATTCAAGAGCTGATTTGAAGAAGGTCTCAAGAAAAATTGTAGTATGTCTTGTAGTACAAGATGTAAGCAATTGCTTTGGAGAGAAAAAAATTGAAATAAAGTAAAGATAACACCTATAAAGTCGGCCAAGAACGATGAACAAATGCTCTGATACCAAATAATAAGTACCCCGCTTGTTGGATGCAAAGCTAGAGGTCCTTCTAGGATCCTTGCAAACACTCACCAAAAAAGTTACTTAGATCGAACTTAGAATCTATGATGGTCACTCTTAAATCCTAAGACAACTCATTCTAGAATTAGCTTGATCAAGACTAGTCCAATGAATTGATTCAAACATCAAATCTAAAGTAAGATTTGAAAGAAAAAGACAATACCAAAGGGTTGAATAAGCACAAGCTTTTTTATTATGGATAATATGAGTTTTTGAAGAGCATTACAAGCCATTTTATAGGTCAAATGGTCGTGGATAAACCAAGAAACTCAAAAGTCATTAAAATACAATTAATTGCAAATTGTAGAAAAAAATACCTAGAAACTTGAAACTTAATTGCATACTAAATTATAAGTCAAAATGGAAAACTAGAAATGTAGAAAGTCTTCAAATTGCCTTAAATATCTCCTCTAGAAGGCGGCAAAGTAGATGTTCACGTTTGATAAGGTTTGACATCACATTTCCCCATGTAGTGCACACTTGACAACCTTTTCTTCACAAAATTTGCACACTTTTTTTTACCACCATGTCATCTTCTAAACTATAAGACTTTTCCCATACCATCTTCATGCCATTATCTTCTTGACTCATTGAACTAACATTATATAAAACTTTGGTCTCAAGATTATTTGTTAGTTCTGGTAAATTTGCTAGTTTTTGAAGATGTAGTGTGAATGCCTCTTGAATCTTCTTTGTCTTGCTTCTTGTAATTGGTCCTTTAGGTACATGCAATGGTTCAATGGTTGAAATTACATCAGGCGTCACATTATTCAAGCCCCGGAATCAGCTCTTAAAGGAGTAATTTATCTACTTACCTCAACCTCGAGGAAGGAGTGAATTCATTCTTGTGTAGTTGTATTCCCAGCTCCCCAATCAAATGAATTTTCAAAATGGTAGGCTTATTGAGTCGGTGATCTGACCACTCTCACCCTTACAAATCAAAGGACCAAAGAGTTCACAACTCACTCAGGATTCAAGTCATATTACCTATGGTCATCTTGGTAAAATGTAAGTCTCTATTATGAATGGCGTTATATAATGAGACTAAACATTTCGTGATTCGGTCTTATACAAACTCCTTTGTATAGAATATTCCCACTCACATATCTATACATGAATGATCAAGATTAGATCATTTGTAGCGCTTTACAACAATTGTAATACCTACAAAGTAGACCATACTTGTAGTGTTACCAGGATAAAATACCCAACCTTATCCATCTACTACAAACCATTTAGGTTATCACTTGAACATGATCCACCCGTATGTCACTACATACATGTTTAAACTATAAGTTAACCTTTGTTGTTAGTTTATTGGTTTCTGGTTAATGCAATTAAAATATGGAATAAAATATCATATATTTTATTAAATAAACAATGAGTTCTTGCTATATGCAGTAATAACGAGATTTAGGGCATCAACCCTACGAGATTTAGGGCATCAACCCCAACATCAAGGCACTATGTTACTCGTTCGGGAGCAATTGTGGGTTATCTGGTACATAATTAAATATTGTTTATTTATTTTAAATATTGATAATTGTTTTATAATTCATAAAGATCGAGTAACAATAGCTTTCATGATGTTGGAAATGATCCAAACTAGGTTCTTGCTATATGCAGTAATAACGAGAACTATATGGAGGAGATAAATTATATGTAAGATATACGTATTGCTCCTCCACTAGTTTCGACTTGCTCGAAGAGAATAAGATAAGTTTGATGAGGTCGCTCACAATGTGGAAAAATTGCCTCCTATGACGTAGACGCAGAGCCAAACTGGTTATATTAGTCTGATGATGATGTCAGCATTTGGTTTAGGATATTATGATTCAAAAGTCGGTCCATCGTCTTCATACATGCATGGATATAGGCATGGTTGTGGAAAGCATAATGAATATTTATACAATGAAGCGTCTCCATAGATACCAAAGCCACCAGAGCAACATCAAGAGGAACTAGAGCAACCTAGAGTTCAAAGTCGACGATGACAACCAGCTCGAAATCGACGACATCCACCTTGTGGGACACGTTGATTTTTTATCATTATTTTTAAATGAATGAGATACAATGAATTGTTGTATCGATATGAACATTTTAATTTACATTTAATTATTTTCCAATTATGAACAATAGTTGTAATATGAAAGAAAAATGATTGAGAATTTGTTCTTTTCTATGATATCTCATAGAGTTAACAATTAAGGATGTAAATTTTATTTATTATTAAGAAATACGAGGACATCCTTAAAGAAGGTAAAGGAATACAAGTGCATAGAGTTTTTTAAACAAGGTAAAGAAATTATCTTTAAAAAAACAAAAAGAGGGTCAAGTGTCCAACACTCGACATACATACAAGTTTTAAAAAAATTCGTACAAGTGAAATCGAAAAAACTATCCTAATTCTCTAATTATTTTGAAAATTCTAATATTTCACTAAATACTTCTAAGACTTACAA
>NW_028327016.1:0-32123 GCF_027475165.1 Benincasa hispida
AGGGGTATGTAACAACATATCCAACGGTCTCTTCCATTAGGTCGCACCGTGAGATTCCTATAATGTGCCTGCATGTCTGCCCTGGAGCGACCTTTCCCTTCGAAGGGTTGTATTATAGGATTCAGAACACATCGAACTCCAAATCTGGATAGGCTCTCTTAGATCAGTTTTCATATTGACTTTTCACTTTCGGGAGCATGTTGATTCTAGTTTCTGAAATCCAAAAATGGAAGGTTCTACTTACAAGAATTACTAAGATATTAGTATATTCTCGATCAAAGTAGCAATAACTAAAGTGTTATAGGAATAAAGAGTTATTTTGGAGTTAGCATCTAGTCAAGATTATCTTGGTTCAAAATAGGAATAATCGACTGCCCTTCGGTGGAGATTACTCTAAACTTTTGAAATATCATTGCAAAATATAATAATGAAGGGTACATTATTAGTTTTTTTTTTTTTTTTTTGCTAAACTTGATTGGATTTAAAAGATTAATGTTTTTTTTACTAAAAAAGGATATGTTTATCTTTTCAGCATGAATAGCTCGATAATTCAACTCTTAGCTTCCGAGAAACTAAACGGCGATAATTATTCGGCATTGAAATCAAATTTAAACACAATACTGGAAGTTGGCGATTTAAGATTTGTCTTAACTGAGGAATGTCCTCAAGCCCCAGCCTCAAATTCTAACCGAACTGTTCAGGAAGCATACGATCGATGAGTTAAAGCCAAAGAAAAGCCCCGTGTTTACATTCTTGCTAGCATGTCTAATATTTTGGCAAAGAAACATGAATCCTTAGCTACGGCTAAAGAGATAATAGATTCATTAAGAGAAATGTTTGGGCAACCATCATGGTCCCTTAGACACAAGCCAATTAAGCACATTTACATGAAGTGGATGAAAGAGGGGACATCTGTTAGAGAACATGTCCTAGACATGATGATGTACTTCAATATCGCTGAAGTAAATGACGGACCCATTAATGAGGCTAACCAGGTTAGCTTTATCTTACAATCTCTTCCGAAGAGTTTTATACCTTTCGAGACAAATGCATCTTTAAATAAGATAGAATTTAACCTCACTACCCTTCTTAACGAGCTCTAGTGATTCCAAAACCTTACTTTAGGTAAGGGGAAGGAAGTGGAAGCAAATGTTGCTACCACTAAGAAAAAATTTATAAGAGGATCGTCCTCTAAAAATAAAGCTAGGCCCTCTAAAGCTCAAATGAAAAAGAAGGGAAAAGGGCAGGTTCCCAAGATTAAAAAGGGAAAGAATGATACAGATAAAGGAAAATGTTTCCACTGTAACCAAAACGGGCATTGGAAGAGAATTCCCCGAAGTACCTTGCAGAGAAGAAAGCTGAAAAAATGGCACAAGGTAAATATGATTTACTGGTCGTTGAAACATGTTTAGTGGAATATGATACTTCAACCTGGATACTAGATTCAGGAGCCACTATTCATATTTATTTCTCGTTTCAGGAAACTAGTTCTTAGAAAAAGCTTGAAGAAGATGAGATAACCCTCAAAGTTGGAACAGGAGAAGTTGTCTTAGCTGAAGCAGTGGGAGATCTGAAGTTGTTTTTTGAAGATAGATATCTAGTACTTAAAAATTTTTTGTATGCACCTCTTATGAAGAGGAATTTGATATCTATCGCTTGTATTATAGAACAATTATATACAATATCTTTTAATATAAATGAAGCGTTCATTTTTTGTAAAGGTATTCAAATTTGTTCTGTTACACTTGAATAAAACTTATATATGTTAAGACTAACTAGAGAAAATTTTGTTTTAAATAATGAAATGTTTAGAACATTAGAAACTCAGAATAAAAAAACAAAAGGTTTCTTCCAACACCTGTCTATGGTACCTAAGACTTGGTCACATAAATCTCAACAGGATTGGGAGATTGGTCAAAAGTGGACTTTTAAGTCAATTAGAAGATAACTCTTTACCTCCATGTGAATCCTGTCTTGAAGGAAAGATGACCAAGAGATTTTTTACTGGAAAAGGTCTCAGAGCCAAAATACCCTTAGAGCTCGTACATTCGGACCTTTGTGGACCAATGAATGTCAAGGTTTGAGGTGGGTATGAATATTTCATCAGTTTTATTGATGATTGTTCAAGGTATGGTCATGTTTACCTGCTTGATCACAAGTCTGATTTTCTTGAAAAGCTCAAAGAATAAAAGGCTGAAGTTGAGAATGAATTAGGTAAAACAATAAATACACTTCGATCAGATCGAGGTGGAGAGTATATGGACATATAATTCCAAGACTATTTGATAGAAAACGAGATCCAGTCACAACTCTCTGTACCTAGTACGCCTCAGTAGAACGGTGTACCAGAAAGAAGAAACTGAACCTTATTAGATATGGTTCGCTCTATGATGAGCTATGCTCAATTGCCTGATTCCTTTTGGGGATATGCACTTGAATCTGCTAACCATATTTTGAACAATGTTCCCTCTAAAAGTGTTTCAGAACCTTATAAGCTATGAAAAGGGCGTAAAAGTAGTTTACGTCACTTTAGAATTTGGGGTTGCCCAGCATATGTGTTGGTATAAAATCCCAAGAAACTGGAAAATCGTTCAAAGTTATGCCTATTTGTAGGTTATCCAAAGGAAACAAGGAGTGGTCTGTTTTATCATCCTCAAGAAAATAAGGTATTTGTATCAACAAATGCCAGAGGAAGACCACATTAGAAATCATCAACCAAGCAGTAAAATAGTGTTGAAAGAAATTTCAAAAGACGCTACAGATAGAGTTAGTTCATCTACTAAAGTAGTAAATAAAACTAGTACATCTGGTCAGTCACATCATTCTCAAGAGTTGAGAATGCCTAATGTAGTGGAAGAGTTGTTCATCAGCCTGACCGTTACTTGGGTTTAACAGAAATACAAGTCGTCATACCTGATGACGGCATAGAAGATCCATCGACCTATAAACAGGCGATGAAAGATGTAGACTGTGATTAGTGGGTCAAAGCCATGGACCTCGAAATGGAGTCTATGTACTTCAATTCTGTCTGGAAACTTGTAGATCAACCAAATGATGTAAAACCAATTGGTTGTAAGTGGATCTACAAGAGAAAACAAGACCAAGTCGGTAAAGTATAGACTTTTAAGGCTCGACTTGTGGCAAAGGGTTATACCCAGAGAGAGGAGAGGACTATGAAGAAACTTTCTCTCCTTAAGTCGATTAGAATACTCTTATCCATTGCCACCTTTTATGACTATGAAATTTGGCAGATGGATGTCAAGACAGCCTTTCTAAACGATCTTGAAGAGAGTATCTATATGGCTCAACCAGAGGGGTTTATTGCACAGGGTCAAAAACAAAAGGTTAAAAGCTTCAAAAATCCATTTATGGGTTGAAACAAGCTTCTAGATCTTGGAATATAAAGTTTGATACTGTGATCAAATCTTATGGCTTTGAACAGAATGTTGACGAGCTTTGTGTTTACAAGAAGATCGTCAATTCTGCTATAGCGTTCTTAGTTTTATATGTTGATGATATTTTACTCATTGGGAATGATGTAGGATATCTTACTGACGTCAAACAATGGCTAGATACACAATTCCAAATGAAAGATTTAGGAAATGCACAGTATATTCTTGGAATCCAAATTGTTCGGAATCGCAAGAATAGAATACTAGCCATGTCTCAAACATCTTATATAGACAAAATGTTGTCTAGATATAAAATGTAGAATTCCAAAAAGGGTCTGTTGCCTTTCAGACATGGAATTCATCTATCAAAAGAACAATGTCCTAAGACACCTCAAGAAGTTGAGGATATGAGAAATATTCCCTATGCCTCCACAGTTGGAAGCCTAATGTATGCAATGTTATGCTCATAAGTAGATGCCAGTCTAATCCTGGACGTGATCATTGGACTGCCGTTAAGAACATCTTAAAGTATCTCAGGAGAGCTAGAGACGACATGCTCGTGTATAGTGCTAAGGATCTGATCCTTACTGGATACACTGACTCTGATTTCCAAACTGATAAAGATGTTAGAAAGTCTATATCTGGATCAGTGTTCACTCTTAACGGAGGAGCAGTAGTATGGAGAAGCGTAAAGAAAACCTGTATAGATGACTCCACAATGGAAGCTGAATACGTAGCTGCTTGCGAATCAGCAAAAGAAGCAGTATGGCTGAGGAAATTCTTGACAGATTTAGAAGTTGTTCCAAATATGCATCTATCCATCACCTTGTATTGTGACAACAGTGATGCAGTTGCAAATTCAAAAGAACCTCGAAGCCATAAACGGGGAAAGCACATCGAACGCAAGTACCACCTTATCTGGGAAATCCTACACCGTGGTGACGTTGTAGTGACCCAGATACCTTCTGAGCAAAACATTGTTGATCTTTTTACAAAAACCCTCATGGCTAAAGTTTTTTAGGTCACCTACAGAGTTTAGGTCTACGGTGTTTGTAAACTAGGACAAGTGGGAGAACTTTTGGATAAATGCCCTAGTTTATTGTATTCATAGGTTTATTGTACTCATATGTAATATTAATTTCTCACAATTAAATTCAGCATCGTTTGATCCTACTAGGGGTTTTAGTCCAAGTGGCAGTTTGTTGGATTTTATGTCCTAAAACTCGTAGTTTGTAATATCATATTCTTGTTCAATAAAGTTGTTATTGAAAATCTTTAGTAAATTTAAATTCTATATTTATGAATCCAATAAACTGAGGTTCCGAGGCTATTAATTTTAGTTTGAACTTTATGTAGTGACATAAATGTAGATCAAGTTCAAATATATATAGCCAAAATGGTCTATAGTATATGAATAAGGTTGGGCGCCTATTCTAAGGACACTATGGATGCGGAACATTTTTGTAGTTAGTACAAACGATGTGATCCTAAACCGTTCATGTGGAGACATAAAAATGAGGACATCCTATGTAAAGAGTTTACATAAGACTGAACCATGAAATAATCACTTTTTATGTTCTAAATGTCGTTTAATATATAAAACTGACTATTTCGTTAATTGATGACCTAGGTAACTTAATCTTAATCCTGAACTAACTATGAACTCCTATTCACTTGGAATTATCCTTAGATCTGCATAAGTGAGGGCAGCTCATTATTGCTGGTCCAATAAGCCTCCCATTTCCGGGGTAAGATCAGGTGGATAACTGGGAACATAGGGTGCAAGATGGAATTCACGCCTACCCGTTATAGGGATAGTAGATAGGTTGTTCCCTTTAGTACTGAATCCAGGTCTTGAACAAGGGACCCCACCCTCTCATTGGCCCGAGAGGGGTTCGGTTTATAGGTTGGACCTTAAACCAATTGTTCATTAGAGGATCAGTGGAACTTAAGGAATAAGATGTAGTCTCGAGGGTAAAACGGTTTTTATGACTCAGCCGGGATTACGAACAACCTGTGAAGGATTAGCTTACTAATCATGGTTATATCATATGGACACAAATATATCCATAGTGAGGGGAGTGCAACTACGGGACTATAATGGAATGACCCGTGAGTTAACGAATGTTGATTAGCTAAATCTAAAGAGTTTAGCCAGCTAATCTCGGATCATTGGAGCCCATGATCTATAGGTCCATTAGGTTCCCCTACTAGCTCATATGGAATGAACTTAGAACAGTATGATAGAATAATTCGAATTGTTCGAATTAGATGAAGAGAGAGAAATCGACAAGTATATGTGATATAGTGGTCGATTTTTTAGTTTAGAGATACAACTTTAATATTTAAATGTGATTTAAATATCAAGAATATGAATACATTCATATTCGGAAGCTCGGAAATAATGGAAACGGTCAAAGATGTCAAAAGTCAAATAGTTGACTTTTAACTTTGAAAAGTCAAACTTTGACAGACCTTATATTCAAATGTGATTTAAATTTCGAGAAAATGAATGCAGATTCATACTCGAGAGGTCAAAATTAGTCAACAAGGAAAAAATCATAAAAAGTCAAAATGTTGACTTTTTGGTCAAAGTTTGACTTTGACCAAATGACTATTTTGCTTTTTGACTAAAGTTAGTGGGAAAATTCAAACTTTTGTTGGATAATTCCACTAACAAAATAATGGGCTAGGTGTTGGCTTATAGTGGAGACATTAAGCCCACTTAGATAGTGGATTCTAGGTGTTGGGATTTTATGAAGTTATTTTATGCAATTTTGCATGGCCCTTTTCTATAAATATAGGCTTGTGATTTTGGATTAAAAACTTTTGAACTTTTTGCCAAAATAGTTTTCTAAAATTGGGCTAAAAAAAACTCAAACCCAACCCAAAAATCCCTTCTTCTATTTCCATCTCTTTCTTTCTCTCTCTCAGGTTCTTCATCCATCAGGTCCCCCAACCCGGTTCTGCATCCAGAGGATAGTAGATCAGCTCTAGTGGTTGTCCGGTTTGTGTTCGAGCGGAGATAGACGAGTTTTGGGAGCTTCAAAGGTAATATTTCAAAATAACCTTAATTAGTTTATTTAGGGTTTCATGTTTTATTTGTGCAATTAGAGTAAAATCGATTCTCTTTTCCGCTGCGCATGCCTATTTTTCCATCACGTCTACCACGACCAAGCAAGTGGGAGATATTGAAAGTTTATTGCATAGATAGATGCTTGATTGTTTAGGTAGAGGTACACAATTGTGTAGTAAACCGGGGCTGAACGTATAGATGATCATTTAGTAAAATGCTCGTGCGTGCGATCGCTTAGAAAAAGCTAGACGATCGTTTAGGTAATTCTATCCGATCATTTAGGAAATGTGTGCGTGTACATGATCGTTTAGTAAACTTTGAGCTGTTGTGTATGCTCTCGGTTTGCTAGGCGATAGGAAGTGTACTAATCGGGGAGCGATTATCTGATCTCTTGCAAAATGAAAACTATTTTCATTTTATCCTTCAGTTACGAAAACTGAATGCAACCTCTCACTATCTCATTCGGTTATAGAGAAAAAACCGCCAACAATTATCTCATAATTGTTTAAATAAAAAATAAATATAATCATATTATATTTATAACCTATGGTTTAATATCACATCATATGCAACATATGAACTATAGTTCTTTTCTCCTCCACTAGATATAAATCATATTTATATCCTTTTTCTCCAATTATTGTATCTCATACATCATGTCAACTATAACTGACCAGTTCAATCATAACATATATAATTGAACTCCCTCTTATCAATTTAAACACTTCAAACTAACCTAAAAACTTACTCTCGACTTGAATCCATTAAGCTACCAAGGGGACCTTATGAACCTATGGCTCGAAGCTCCAATGGTATGTGAATAGCTGACTAAACTATTTAGCCACAAGATCCACCATCCGTTAATTGCCAGGCATTCCACTAAAGATCGACAGCTGCACTCTTCTCACCACAGATATATTTTTGTGTCCATCAGATATAACCAATCAATAGTACGATAATCCCTAAAAAATGCTCGTAAGTACAGTTGGGCCAATTTACCGTTTTGCCCCTGTAGTTACATCAAACTTCTTAAGTAACACTGATCCCTCTAATGAACAATACAACATAGTCCTACTATGTGTGGACACCTCTCAAGCCATGAGAAGATGTGTGGCGCCACATCGTTCAAGCCCCGGAATCAGCCCTTAAGGGAGCAATCTATCAACTTACCCCTGCTTCGGAAAAGGAGTGAATTCCATCTTGTGTAGTTGAGTTCCCAGCTCCCAAATCAGACGAATCCTCAAAGTGGTAGTTTGAGTCGGCAATCTGGCCACTCATACTCATGCAAATCAAAGAACCGCCCTCAAAGGCAGAAGTTCCCAACTCACTCAGGATTGAGATCATGTTACGTATGGTCATCCTAGTGAATTGAAGTCTCAGTCATGAACGACGTTATATAACGAGACTATAACACTTTGTGGTCCAGTCTTATACAAACTCCTTTCTATAGGACGCCCCGGCTCGCATGTCTTCATATAAATGATCAAGATCAGACCATCTATAGTAACTCATAACACTTGTAACTATTCCACAAAGCGGGTCGTATCCATAACGTTACCAAGATAAGATTTCTCTCCTATATCCATATATTACAGATTATTTTGGTTATCACTTAAGCCATGATCCACCTATATGTCTCCACATACATACTTAAACTACAACGACAACCAAGGATCTTAGTTTATTGGTTTGTGGTAAAGCAATTAAAACATCCGATGTTCCATAGACAATAGTGAAGAAAATATCATATATTATTACATCACAAGTGTTTGTTCAATACCGTGTTTACAAACTATAGAACCCAACGAAAGTTTAGGGCATCATCCCCAACAATCTCCCACTTTGGGGTGTACAAAACACTAAAATAAAACAATAAACTAGGGCACTATGGCCCAGTACAAAAATATCTCCCACTTTCCCTAATCCAGCCGCGGGCAGTCCCGTAAACCCATGCTTTAAAGGTGACCCTAAAAAACTGTAGCCGTATGAGCCTTCATAAACGGGTCAGCAACGTTGTGGTCTGAAGCAATCTTTGTGACGATCACGTCCTCTCCATGCACTATCTCGCGAATGAGATGATACTTTCGCTCTATATGTTTGTCACGCTTGTGACTCTTAGGCTCCCTGGAGTTCGCCACAGCACCTCTATTGTCACAATAAAAGATGATGGGCCTAGACATGTCTGAAAGACCTTCTAGATCTGTCAAGAACTTCCTGAGCCAAATGGCCTCCTTAGTAACTTCACAAGCCGCTACATACTCGGCCTCCATCGTGGAGTCGGTGATGCACCCCTGCTTAATGCTTCGTCACACTATTGCTCCTTCATTAAGAGTAAAATCTGACCCTGAAGTGGATTTCCTATAATCCTTATCAGTCTGAAAGTCAGAATCCGTGTATCTAGTAAGGATCAAATCCTCAGTTCCATACACGAGCATGTAGTCCCTCGTTCTCCGAAGATACTTGAGGATGTTCTTGACTGCGATGCAATTACCCTGTCCTGGGTCAGACTGATACCTACTGACTATTCCCACAGCATAGCAGATGTCTGGTCTACTACAAAGCATCGCATACATCAAACTGTCAATGGAAGATGCATATGGGACCCGTCTCATCTCCTTAACCTCTTGAAGCATCTTAGGACACATTTCCTTAAACAAAGTAACTCCATGCCTGAATGGAAGTAGGCCCCTTTCGGAGTTCTACAGCGAGTACTTGAGCAACATCTTGTCAATGTACGATGCCTAAGACAGTGCTAGCACTTTGTTCTTCTGATCCCAAAAGATCTGAATAGTAAGAATAAACTGAGCCTCTCCCAAATCTTTCGTTTGCAATTGGGTCACTAGCCAGTTCTTAACTGTAATCAATAGTCCTACATCATTCCAAATGAGTAGGATATCGTCTACATACAACACTAAAACTACTAAACTGTTGATGATTTTCTTGTAGACACAAGGCTTATTAACTTTTTGGTCAAAGTCATACGATTTGATCACAGTATCAAACCGAATGTCCCGAGATCGAGACGCCTGTTTCAGTCCATAAATGGACCGATTCAGTTTGCAAACTTTTTACTCTTGACCTTGAATCCCTCGGGCTGCACCATATAAATGGTCTCCTCAAGGTTGCCATTCAAAAAAGCAGTCTTGATATCTATTTGTCAAATCTCATATTCATAATAAGTGGCAATAGACAGAAGGATGCAGATCAACTTCAACATGGCAACAGGCAAGAAAGTCTCCTTATAGTCGACCCCCTCCACCTGGATATAACCCTTTGCCACAAGTCGAGCCTTGAAGGTTTGCACTTTCCCATCAGCACCCTGTTTCCTCTTGTAAAACCATTTGCAACCTATAGGTCTTACCCCATCAGGTTAATCTACAAGATCCCACACGGAGTTGAAGTACATCGACTCCATCTCGAAATCCATGGCTTTGACCCATTCATCCCGGTCAACATCTTCCAATGCCTTTTGATAAGACAACGGATCCTCAATATCGCCATCGGCTATCATAGCTAGGATTTTAGTGAAACCCAGATAGCAAACAGGTGGGTTTGCAACCCTCCCACTGTGTCGAGGTTCCCTCAACTCTTGAGGTGGAACTGACCTATCAGATAAATTATCATCAACAACTCTTGCTGCTGAAGCAAGCTCTTCAACAACTCTTCTTGAAGTTTCAGTAATTTCGTTGGAAAGCTCATGGAACACGATCTTACCACGTGGACTGTGCTCCCTAATATGATCCTACTCTAGGAATGTAGCATTCATAGACACAAACACTCTATTTTTCATATGATCATAAAAGTAACCCCCTCGTGTACTTTTAGGGTAGCCTACAAAGAGGCATAACCTCGACCGTGGTTCCAATTTCTTTGGATTAACCTCAAGCACATGTGTAGGGCAACCCCATATACGGAAGTGATACAAACTAGCTTTACACCCATTCTACAACTTCAGAGGTGTTCTCGCAATACTCTTGGAGGAACACAGGTGAGTATATACACTGCAGTCTCCACTACAAAACCCCAAAATGAGTCTGATAAGGAAGTGTAACTCATCATCAACCGAACCATGTCCAACAAGGTTTTGTTTCTCCTCTTCGCTACACCATTCTGCTGAGGTGTACCCGACGCTAAGAGTTGGGAAACGATTTCATGTTCTATCAAATAATTCTGGAACCCCAAATCCAAAAAATCTCCACCTCGATCTGATCGAAGTGTCTTAATCCGTCTATCCAATGCATTTTCAACTTCAGCCTTGAACTCTCTTAACTTTTCAAAGAATTCAGACTTCCATTGCATCAAATAAACATACCCATACCTAGAGTAATCATCAGTAAAGGTGATGAAATACTTATAACCTCCCCTGGCTCGCACATTCATCGGACCACAAAGGTCAAAATGCACTAACTCTATAGGCTCTTTGGCTCGATAACCTTTTCTAGTAAAAAGTCTTTTAATCATCTTGCCCTCAAGGCAAGATTCTCACACCGATAAAGAATTTTCCTCTCACTCACTTAGAAGTCCATTCTTCACCAGTCTCCCAATCCTATTGAGATTGATGTGCCCTAATCGAAGGTGCCCAAAGTTGGGCATTTTCTTTTAGAGAAACCTTTTGTCGTTTATTTTGAGTTACGGTAGTTTTAAATATCTCTATGTTATAAAGAGAATTCGTCGCTAACGGCCTTAGCACATACAAGTTATTTTCCAGATATGCTGAACAGATTTCAACTTCATCTTTATGAGTAAACACTTTATTCAAAATTTAGAGTATATTTATACTATATCAAGCACTTTACAGAAATTAAGTTCCTTTTCAACTCAGGAACTACATAAACATTATCTAAAATGAGAAATGTCTTCTGTAAAGTCAACTAGACTCCTCCCACTACAACAGCTAAGACGACGTGCCCGGTGCCTACTTGCATCGTCATCTCACTAGCCTCCAGCTGTCGCCAGGATCTAATCCTCTAAAAAGAAGAACAAACATGATTAGTGGCCCCAGAGTCAATAATCCAGACAGAATCATCATTCTCCACTAAACAAGTTTCCAAAACTAGTAAATCATATTTACCTTGTTTTGCCTTAGCCTTGGCCGCTTCTTCTTCTTTAGCCAGCAAGGACAATTCCTCTTCCAGTGTCCATCCTAGTTGCAGTGGAAACACTTTCCCTTGTCAACTGATGCTGGACGCCAACCCCGTTGGGCGACAGGATGTGGGTTAGTAGGTGCCTTCCCCTTTCCCTTACCACCCTTCTTCTTCTTCCACTTGGAAGTGTTAGAAGTAGAAGGTGCAGACTTCGTTCCAGAGATCGAACCTTGATAGAACTTCTTTGAAGATGAAGCAACATTTTCCTCACCTACCTTCTTCTCCTTACTTTTCAGCAAGGATTGGAAAGGTTGCAACTCATTGAGGAAAGTTGTAAGAGTATAGTCCACTTTGTTCAGAATCGCATTATTGACAAAGTGCAGGAAGCTATTCGGCAACGAATGCAGGATTATGCTAACCTGGCTGCCCTCATCGATCTGAGACCGATTCATCTCTGCCACATTAAAGTGGACCATCATGTTAACCACATGTTCTCAAATAGACATGCCTCCATTTTGGAGTTGAAGATACATTTCAGAGCCTCATACTTGAGCTATCCAAATGGTTATCCAAACATTCCCCACAAGGACTCTATGATCTCACGCGTTAAAACCCTAGGCTCATGCTTCTTGGCCAAAACATCGTTAAGACTGGCCAAGATATAGGCTCGAGCCTTCTCAGCCCATGTCCAATGCTCATAAGCCTCCTGAACGTTTCAAGTGGCGTTAGGAGGTGGAATATGAGGACACTCCTCCATAAGGATGAACATGAGATCATCGATGATCAAAATTGTCGTGATCGTGTGTTTCTAACTAGCATATTTCTCGCCATTCAGCTTATCAGCGCTAAGTAGAGCTAATGTGGCTATGGCCATAAATACGTTGCTGAAAACAGAACAAACTTAATAAGTGTATGCAAAACCACATTTAACACCAATTTTAGTTTTAGCAAAATAGTTTCCAAGTACCCTAAGTTAAAAGACCTCTATTTCGCAATGATGCTCTAGCGAGGTAGGACAAACGTCACCGGTGGGGTGATCAGATGCCCTTTCACTAAGATGAGACACTCTCAACCATTAGGTAGAAACAACTCTTGTAACTGCACCTAACAGTCACCATTCGTTCGGTCCAGAACTGTTAACCCTTAACAATTCCACGTAAGTGTAACCCCTCATTTTCGGCCCTAAAGTCCCACCCTAATGCGCACACCATAGGGAAAAATAGATTAGAACAAGAGACTAAAGCGACCTTATCCTATACAGGAGATCAGATAAAGAAACATGCAAAACTATCATCCTATAGAGGGACACTCCCAGGGTGCCTCGAGGCGATGCACAGAAACCTTACCAACCTAACGAGAGAGACCGTGGGATGTGTTGTCGCACGTCCCGCTCTCACTTACTATGAACATTCTCTCCGTCCACCTTGATATTGACATACCCAAACATTATCCTTTAAGGGGACACTCCCAGGGTACCACGAGGCCAAGGATAGATCTCACGGTGTGGACAATAAAAGAAGAAACGCGAAGAGGTTTAAATGAAGTATCAGATACCCAAGTACCTCCCACTGCATGTTCTACCTAGGGGTTCATTAGATCATTCGGCTACTGATTTTAATCCATGTCAGTTTAATTTGCTCAAAAACAACACTTTTCTTTGAAATTAAACAAGTTCAAGTAGTCACATTAAACTCTTTAATTGACTGTCCTAAAAAATGCATACATGCATGAAATCTATCTAATTCACCTTTCTAGATAGGTTCCTAGGTAGGAGTGTTCCGTTTTCATCACTTTAAATACCCCAGCCTAGACAGAACCCGCCTTAGACAAAAGGTCCCTTATAGATAGATTTGCTACACTTTTAATCTTTTATTAGTCAATTTAATCCTATTAAATTGATTAAAAGATTAAACCTGAGGTTACTAATCTTATTAGAACCGTGATCTTAGGTCTACCTCCACCAAGTTTTAAAACACTTTTAAAACCATGATTCAAGCCTAAGTCCGCATGCATTTCTTTCTCATAGATTTTAGTTCTAATTTCCTTACAACTCTTATAAAAGAAACAATAAAACCATATACATTGCCACACAACTAGGTATTTATAACACTTATAAATTTAACCTATGTGTCATGCTTCATGCAATGTCCATTCATTACTATACATAACTTTTATATATTTGTAATGGACAAAGCAAACATGCTTCCATACACCCTTATACTATAATACTTATAATATAAAGATGATACCTGTCTATGCTTTATGCATGCATAAATATAACTCTTAATATTATATGATGCATGAGCATGCTCTTAAGTAATTTAAATCATGCTTCTCTAAATCATAACATTTATAATAAAGAGATGACGCATGACCAATGCATAACCTAAGATAAGATTTCAACTATATGGCATACCATATGATCTATAAATAAACATACATCCTATGAACATTCACAAAGATTAATGGACCGGGATAAACCGCCTCAAAAAACGAAAATAAAATTCTATCTATTACATTTTCTATCGAGCAAATCGATTCATAGGTGAACCAGGTCTTCAATCGCCTGGGCAAAGCTCCCACCGTTTAGTAAACAGGTTGGGTATCCACGATTGTTTAGCTACAATCGAGTACAATTTACAATGCGATGAAACATGAGGCACTCGCTTGTTTAGCGCATCAGACTTTATACGCGCAAGTCTAAACGATCATTTAGACAACGACATTGATGTGAATCCTGATCATCTAGACAATCAAATAACAAGCGATAAGTAACATTTTACTCCACGATCATATAGTCAGAACTAAGCGATGAAGCTTGTTGAGCTACACGATCGTCCAGTGCACGCGCATCAACATTCTCTCGAGTATCTGATACTCTACAATCGCTTACCCCATCGTTTACACGACCTGACCAATGTTTGATCATCTTCATCCTCAAAGAACAGCAACTCCTTGCCTTGAAGCCTCAATCACAAACGACTCACAAAGACTCAAACACTTTGAATTTACAGACTCGATAGGAAGTTAATACGCCCAAAAACACAGGAGTTCTTACAATTAAATTTGAATGTAAAAGAATTAAATAACCAGAGGCTTGATCCCAGAAAACTCCATTAACCCACATCCTCAAAACTAGTTAACAATTAAACAGAATGTAGACAGGCTTTACCTACTGAGAAAGTAAATGTAATTCTTTGCATCAATGAATTTGGAATATCAAAACCTCGCTCGGATACCAATTGAAGGAACTCTTATCAAAGAGTACCTCTGAGCGGAAGCAAGATCATTTCAAACTCATTGTGACAAAAGTACTGCATTCACAATTAAACAAACTAGTTATGCATTTAACAACAAATTACAGCATTCTTTGAACTTTAAACAACAAAGGAACGAAATACATACCAGTTGAAGAACTCTTCTTCGCTTTAAATCTCGCTCTCATCAAAGGATTTCACCTCTCGCTATCGTTGTGCAAGCCAAACCAATCGTCCACTAAATCTCACTGTCATCTACCCATGAACGAACTCCTCACGAACAAGGCAACAATAGAGGACACAACCACTCAGAAACCTCGGTATTCTCGAAGTGAAAATCCAAGAGGTGTGGGCTCTGTTGGATTTGGTAGAGGGAAGGAGGAAGGAACGATCGTTTACCACGACCAAGCAAGTGGGAGATATCAGAAGTCTATCGCATAGACGGATGCTTGATCGTTTAGGTAAAGGTACACGATCGTATAGTAAGCTGAGGTTGATCGTATAGATGATTTTTAGTAAAACGCTCAGGCGCGTGATCACTTAAAAAAAGCTAGACGATCGTTTAGGTAATTCTTTGTGATTGTTTAAGAAATGCACGCATGTACACGATCGTTTAGTAAACTTTGAGCTGTTGTGTATGCTCTCGGTTTGCTAGGCGATAGGTAATGTACTAATCGGGGAGTCATTATCTGATCTCTTGCAAAATGAAAACTATTTTTATTTTATCCTTTATTTACGAAAACTGAATGCAACCTCCCACTACCTCATTCGGTTACAGAGAAAAAACTGCCAACAATTATCTTATAATTATTTAGATCAAAAATAAATATAATCATATTATATTTATAGCCTCGTCGAGTCAGGTATGTATGCTTTTCATATTTATTTAATTTAGTCCAATTCAAGGTTGAACCGTTCGAGCATCTTTTAGAATTTTATTGCCATTTTACCTTATAACTTGATTGAAAAATGGCAATCCTTTCTCACGGTGCTTGAATAGGCAATGAAACACTTTTCTTAGCCTATGGATGAGCGTCCACTATACAACGTATCCAATGCGCCTTGGCTGCTATGTCAATGCTCACACGCATTCACGTATATCATCGGCTGGTCAACTGCTTGCTTGTTCTCTATATACAGTTGTCTGCTTATTCATCCACAATATCATTTCATATTTTAATCTTCCAGATTCCATAGTTCTAATTCCAACCATTAGCTAGTGAGATTTCCTTAATGAATTTGCTCATAAGCATCTTAACTCTCACATACTTTAGAATTCGAACAACAAATTCCTTTGGATCGGTTGGCAATCCTCAAACCTCTCACTCTTGTCCAAGAGTTCTTCAACACCTTCTAAGCTTCAGATGGCAACAATACATCCTTTCCTTAAACATAAGAAAATTTGGCAAACAGTTTCCCTTCTTTATAGGGTCTATTTATACCTAGGCTTACATGAGCATCCAACTTAATTAAATATCATCTGGCATATTGATTCTTTAATTACCATTTCTAAGACTGCTGCCTAACCCACTTATTAATTAACTAATCTGAACTCTCCAACTTAACTTCATCACATGGGCTTGCGGCCACTTAAGCCTTTTCCTGGTCATCGCATACTTCTACTCAGCGTCACACCCTCTGAACGACACCTTCGATGCAATGGTCCACCACCATTTGCATACGAGGTTGATCGCATACTTCCCCTATACCAACCTCAGCCATTCCTCTTTATTCAAAAGCTATCTTACTTCTTCCATGACCTTCCACGAACCACATAGCTATACTTAGCCATAATGCCCCATTCTTGGACTTTTGGCCGCATAGTTCAACAAAACGGGCCGCATGAAGTGACATAGCTCCAACGCATAAAATCCTCTACTTCTTCTAAGTGTTAACTGTTAGTGTTAAACAACATGCAGCGGAAGTATCAAGGATCCATATGCATTCTAATTCACTAATTTTGGCAAAAACTAAAGTATGTTGTTCATAAAAATGGGTTTTCAGAACATACCAAGAAAATCATCTGTTCAGCTACTGTCTTCACTTGATATCAACGTGAACTACCTCAAAGCCTTCCCTACTATGCTTTGGAGCTTTAGGCAGAGTTGTGGGACTCAAGAACAGCTTGTAGATATGGAGAAACAAGGGAAGCTTACAGCTGCAAGTTGAAAAAGACAGCTTCTTCTTCACCACGATTTTTCTCTCCAAATTCTGTATTTTTCTACTTCTCCAACAACTCCAATCTACTTTATATATCAAGATGAACATGTAAAGAGATGGAGTGCATGGCTTGCAGATCATGCTTGGAGAATCAAGGTAGAGAAGATCATGGTTTGTGTGTGAGCATAAAGATGATGATAATGGAAAAACTCTTTTTCCATTATGTGCAACCCATGCAAACCGATTTTTCCATTTCCCTTTTAGAATACAAAATGACTTTTAAATCATTTTAATTTAAAATTTTATTTTCTTAAATTAATTTAAAAAATTAATTAATTTAATATCAAATATTAAATTTTTTTTTGCACAATAATCATCTTTATATATTTAAATCATATTTAAATATTTATTCTCTTGTTCCATTTAATTTGAATGTTTCAAATTAATTTCTCAAGCTACCCTAAAGCGTACCCATTTAAGAGCTAGTAGGGGGACCTCACGGACCTACAGATCATGGGCTCCAACGATCCGAGATTAATCGACTAAACTCAATAGATCGATCTAACCCCCATTCGTTAACTAATGAGTGATTCCACTAAAACCCATAGTTAAACTCCTCACTGTAGATATATTATGTCCACTCGATATAACTATGATTAGTAAGTTAATCCTTCACAAGTTGCTCGTAATAATGGCTAGGTCGAATCTCTATTTTACCCCCGAAATTACCTCTTATTCCTTAATTTCCACTGATCCCTTAATGAACAATTGATTTGTGATCTAATCAACAAATCAAATCCCTCTCAGGCTAATGAAAAGGTGAGGCCTCTTGTTCAAGACCTAGAATCAGCACTTAAAGGGAACAACCTCCCTACTAACCCTAATCGGTTAGGAGTGAATTCCCTCTTGCACCCTATGTTCCCAGCTATTCATCCGGTCTTATCCCCAAAATGGTAAGCTTGTTGAGCAGAGGCAGTTGGTCTATTCTCACCGTTTACAGATGAAAGGATGAACAAACAAGAGTTCATAGTTAGCTCAGGATTAAGGTTAAGTTACCTAGGTCATCGCTTCGAAATTATCAGTCTTAAACAATAAACAGCGTTGGTAAAGTAAGAGTAACAGGTTTCACGATCCGATCTTGCACAAAACTCATTTTCACAGGACACCCCCACCTCTCATATCTCAACATGCACGAATTAGGATCACTTCGTATGTAGCACTTTACAACACTTTGTAACAACTACAGAGTAGGCCGCATCCAATAGTATTACCAGAATAAGGTACCCAACCTTATTCATATACTATAGATCATTTTGACTATTTACTCGAACCTGATCCACTCGTATGTCTCCACATAAAGTTCAAGTACTCATATAATAGTCAAGGGACTTAGGATTTTTTAAAAAAACAATATATTCAACAACAACTTTATCGAATTCTCATAATAAGTTCTAATGTTTACAAACCACGAGTTTTAGGACATAAAACCCAACAAACTCCCACTTGGACTAAAACTCCAGTGGTAACTTATATATCTGATATATAAGACTGAGTTTTTGAGTTTTATAGAGAAATACAATAAACTAGGGCATCTCATACCCATGGTTTTTGCCATTTCGTATCTCATACCTGATATTTCTTCCACTTGCCCTAGGTTACTAACCTTTGGTATTTCTAGTCTTACTAGATGATTCTTAAACACTTTAGCCGAGAGAATCATTGTAAACATATTAGTATACAAATAAGTTTCTTATGGGGAATTCATCTTTTTCTCAATAATGGTTAGGAAACATATTTTCCTTCCACTACATTGAGGTACTCTCAACTCTTTGATTAAGATGGTCTGACCTGGCTTAACAACTCTTGTTAATAGTCAGAGCTAGAAATCTTAAATTCATTATACTTTGATCTTAGCCATTTAAATATCTGAATATTTGCTGATTGATATTAACAATTTGATTCTTAACAAAAGTTGCAATGAGATAGAACAAACATATTTCTTGAAAATGAACATTTCATTTAACACAAAAATATGTACAAAAGGTTCATTATAAGGTTTAAAGAAAGTAGGTAATTTACATCTTCATCAACAACCTCCCCTACTAGATGAGCTGAGCAAACGGTCTCCAGGATCTAAGCAGCCTGTTTGCCTTTCACTGCTCTCTTCTCTGCAAGATATTTAGGGCAATTTCTCTTCTAGTGCCCCAGCTCGTTTTAGTGGAAACATTTCCTTTTCTCTGCAGCGGTTTTCTTGCTCTTTTTACCAGCAGGTTTTTTCCCTTTCCCTTTGTCTTTCTTCGCTAGAATACTCTTAGTCTGCGAAGATGTGGCAATTTCAGGTTTGGAGGACATTCCTCTCTTTTCAGTAGAAGCAATATTTACTTCTGGTACTGGTTCCAGATCTTTAGTTCTCAACATGGTCTAAAAAGCCTACAACTCATTAAGCAGAGTTGTCAAGTTGTATTCAATTTTATTCATCAAGGCATTGGTACAAAATTGCAGAAAACTCTTTGGAAAAGATTCTAGAATAAAGCCAACTTGACTTCTTTCATCCATCATAGCACCGTTCACGTCAGCCACATTAAAGTGGACCATTATGTCCACGACATGTTCACGAACATTGGTCCTCTCTTTCATACGACTATTGTAAATGTATTTGATAGCATCATGCCTCAGGGTAAAGGACAGTTGTCCAAACATCCCTCTTAGAGATTCCCTAATCTCTTTGGCAGTGTTCATACCCTCATTTTTTTTTTTTTTGGCCAAAACGTCAGCCAGGCTAACGAGGATATAAGCACCGACTTTATCATTAGCCCTGATCCATTTATCAAATGCTTCCCGAACTGTTTGGTTGGTATTTGAGTAAGGAATGGGAGGAAATTCCTCCGTTAAGACAAATCTCAAATCGTCTATCATAAGTATTGTATTCAAATTTGATTTCCAGTTTACATAATTGTCTCCAATCAGTTTGTCTGAAGCTAGAAATTGTATAATAGAACCCATCATTCTGAAATTATAAACAAATTTTATAAGTGTATTGCTTTTAAATCCAATCAAGTTTTAGCAAAGTGATAATGCACCCATAATCATTATTTTTGCAACGATACTTAAGTGATTTAGAACAAATGCTACCGTGGGGCAGTCAAGAATTCCTTCACAAAAGCAAGACAATTCTTGACCAAATACTATATCTAAAATAACTCATGTTCCAATAGTCATTTAGTTATCGTTTTCAGTCAAGATCATTACTAACACTTAGTAAGTCTTGTAAGTGTAGACCTGCCATTTTCAGATCTTATAGAACGGTATGAGTATGCCTCCGAAATAGAACACAATACCCAAGACAGAACTATAAGACCCTATTCATTTTACTGAAGCCTGGGTTGTTCCAAATCCTATGTTACAACCTCCGTAGGGATCGTTGCGGTTAACGACTAGCTAGTGCCGCATGAAAAACGACAACAGGCGCAACATAAGAATCTCACGGTTCAAACTAATGGAGAAAACCATAGGACAATGTTGACACATTTCCTTCACCCATTTACTATGAAAGACTTCTCCCATTCACCTTGTTATTGACCCATGCAAATACTTTCCATATGGAGCAATCGAGGTAAAATCGACAAGAAACCGAGCATGGATCTCACAGTGTGAACTCTTGAGGACTTGAGAGCTAATAACTTTTATTCTCCCACTGAAGTGTTCTAAATGTTTTGGGTATATTTATACTTAAGTTAGATGGCTAATTTCATATAATCTAAGTCTAAGTAGTTTATCCAAATATAACTCTTATAATTGGATTTAACCTACAATGTCTAGGTGATAAACCATTTTATTACCTCACATCACTCACGAATGCTCATAAAACTGGTTACCATCACTCAATTATTCGGCTATAATCCCCAGGTAGGAGGTGTTTCGTAGGCCATCAACTTAAATACCCCCAGCCTTCGATATACTGGTTGAGTTTGTAACCATAGTTTTACAAGTTTAATGACCTATTTTAACTATTAAATCAGGTGGTTAACCGAAGTGAGTATGTAGTTGTTCTTTGTTATGGATTTTAAACGTCTAACCAATTTTATAACAACTTACAAAATTTAGACATGCTAAACATCCATGAAAAACAACGAAGGTATCTAAATAATTATTATATTAAACATAATCCTAACATGCATACTATATATCATAATAATTATAACATACTGTCAATGCATATAACATGCTTCCTACGGTGGGGTTTTAAATCTACATGGCATACTGTATGCATATACATGAATTTATTTAATTATCACATACATCTCATGCATAAACAATTAAATACTAACTGTTATGGTTTTCGTTTTGGCATAAACAAGCAAACGGATGGCTAACTATTACAAATAGCTTCATAACCATCTTTGAACTGCTCGAACCACTCAAAACCGAACCTAAAACAACTTAAACCGGGCTGAACGAGTCTGTACCGGACCAACAAAGACTGAATTGGACCAACCACAACCATTTAAGGCTGAACCGGATTGAACCTTGAGTAAATCGATCGAACCGATTGCACTCGGTTCAACCTCAATATGCTGCTAAGGCCGATACTGTAGCGCCTGGAGGTAATCGTCTAGCGTCGTCGCCTTGGGTTGAGAGGAAGTACACAATCGCATAGTGTTCACTGGAAGCTAGACAATCATTTAGCTCTATCGCATAGGACTAGGCGATCGTTTAGTTCCATCGCAGTGTAATCGTTTAGCTTCATCGCATAGAACATCATCGCCCAACGCATTCAAGTCATTGTTTAGTATCCACTGCAACTAAACGATCGCATAGCTCCATCGTATAGAACATCATGTAGCGTTTGGAGCTAAACGATCGTTTAATAACTGGACCTCAGTAATAGATTGAAGCTGAAGCTGAAAACTCTGGAACAACAGCTCGCCCTCCTTCGCTTGTTTCTTCAATTACATCTTAATTTCAACTCTAATGACTCTAAATAAATTAACTTCAATTACATCTTAATTTCAACTCTAATGACTCTAGATAAATTACAGACTCTTGCTAACACATAAATACTCATCAAATAAGAGTCAACTGCAAATTTAATTGAGAAATTAAAGAGAATTAAAATGCCAAAACAGAGAAAACCATAGCAGTACAACAATTTCATATATCTCATGAAAAAACACCCACCTTGCCAAAATTAGACCGAATTGAAAGCTTAAAAGATGCTCTCATACCAATTGTTAGAGTAACAACATGCAGCGGAAGTATCAAGGATTCATAAGCATTCTAGTTCACTAATTTTGGCAAAAACGAAAGCATGTTGCTCATAAAAATAGGTTTTCAGAACATACCTTTGAGGAACGCTTCAAGAAAACCGTCTGTTCAGCTGCTGTCTTCACTTGATATCACCATGAACAATCTCAAAGTGTTCCCTACTATGCTCTTGGAGCTTTAGATAGAGTTGTTGACTCAAGAATAGATTGTAGATATGGAGAAACAAGGGAAGCTCACAGCAGCAAGTTGAAAAAGACAACTTCTTCTTCACCACGATTTTTCTCTCTGAATCCTGTATTTTTCTACTTCTCCAACAACTCCAATCTACTTTATATATTAAGATGAACGTGCAAAGAGATGGAGTGCATGGCTTACAGCTCATGCTTGGAGAATCAAGGTAGAGAAGATCATGGTTTGTGTGTGAGCATAAAGATGATGATAATGGAAAAAACTATTTTTCCATTATGTGCAACCCATGCAAACTGATTTTTCCATTTTTCTTTTAAAATACAAAATGACTTTTAAATCATTTTAATTTAAAATTTTATTTTCTTAAATTAATTTAAAAAATTAATTAATTAAATATCAAATATTAAAAAAAAAAAAAATTGCACAATAATCATCTTTATATATTTAAATCATATTTAAATATTTATTCTCTTGTTCCGTTTAATTTGAACGTTTCAAATTAATTTCTCAAGCTACCCTAAAGCGTACCCATTTATGAGCTAGTAGGGGGATCTCGCGGACCTATAGATCATGGGCTCCAACGATCCGAGATTAATCGGCTAAACTCATTAGACCGATCTAACCCCCATTCGTTAACTAATGGGTGATTCCACTAAAGCCCATAGCTGAACTCCTCTCACTGTAGATATATTATGTCCACTCGATATAACCATGATTAGTAAGTTAATCCTTCACAGGTTGCTCGTAATAATGGTTGGGTCGAATCTCTATTTTACCCCAAAAATTACCTCTTGTTCCTTAAGTTCCACTGATCCCCTAATGAACAATGGATTTGTGATCCAATCAACAAATCGAATCCCTCTCAGGCCAATGAGAGGGTGAGGCCTCTTGTTCAAGACCCAGAATCAGCACTTAAAAGGAACAACCTCTCTACTAACTCTAATCCGTTAGGAGTGAATTCCCTCTTGCATCTTATGTTCCCAGCTATTCATCTGGTCTTATCCCCAAAATGGTAAGCTTATTGAGCAGAGGCAGTTGGTCTACTCCCACCGTTTACAGATCAAAGGATAATCCCGAATAAACAAGATTTCATAGTTAGCACAGGATTAAGGTTAAGTTACCTAGGTCATCGCTTCAAAATCGCCAGTCTTAAACAGTAAACAGCGTTATAAAGTAAGAGTGACAGGTTTCATGGTCTAATCTTGCACAAAACTCATTTGCACATGACACCCCCACTCCTCATGTCTCAACATGCACGAATTAGGATCACTTCGTATGTAACACTTTACAACACTTTGTAACAAACATATTTTACAAGCATAGCTCATATCAAATTTTCATTTCCCATCAAGTCCACCATTATAAGTTTCCTTATAAAACCATACAAATCATGGTAAAACAAAATTAGGTTCAAAACTAAATTTTCATAAATCCAGTTCATATAAAACAAATGATAACCCAGAAATCATTATTCAAAGCATTTCTGTAATTATAGTCAAGTAAAATAGATCATGCCAAGACATTTCACAAATCATAACATAGTATCATACTTATATACTTTTCATATTAAAATACTCAAAATAAACCAGTCTCTATCACGGACACAAATTCCTCGGCTTACAGACCTTCTTGATCTCAATCTGACCTGAAACAAGATCCCAAGGTTACTAGACACTTACAAGAGGTCAAAATAACCCTAAATAGCCCTTAGTGATTCCATGACATCAATTAAACTCAACTTAAGCCCTAAACTTTCACATTTTACACTTTAAGCACATTTTTCTTAAAATACCCAAAATAACCTAAAAATTATTTTAGAGTCCAAAATTATTCATCTTAGGGCTAAGAAATATCGAGAAAATTCTAATTGAGTTTAAAAAAATCCTCACCAACACCCAGAAGGGCAAAAAACATGTCAATAGGTGTCAAAAATGGCAATGGGCGCTTGACTGAGAGTGTAGGCATGCACACGTGAGCGTGTGCATGTGGGGCTGTACGTGCCAGGCGCACCGAGATGGGTATGTGCGCAGGGGGTGATCAGATGGTTGGACGACAACCCTTCTATGTTTTTTCTCCTATTTTTCCAGTATATTTTGTCTTTATTTCATTAAATCCAGCCACAGTCACTTCAAATAACTTTTATAGAGCTCAAGAGAGACCTTAGAACTTACTAACCTTTACATTTCAAGCCTTAAATCCCACCAAAGACATCCCAAATAACCAAAACAAGACTCTCTAGTTTGCTCAATTTTTAGGCCATCTTGGATTTCTTCACGATTTCTCACCTTTTCTGGCCTCAAATCTTTATGGTAATCCTAGGGTTTGTTCTTCACTTGTTCCTCCTCAATTTGGCTTAAGAAAATCGAATTTTTCATGAGTAAAATTGAAGAACCGGCCATCTCTTTCTGCCTTATTAATTTAGTCGAATCTTGCCTTTTTCTTCCTCCAATGATATTCAGCCAGCCAGTTACTTCACAAGTCTAAATATGTGGTCTTCCCTTGTTTCTTCTCTTTTCCTTCACCTAAAAGTAATATGATAAACTATTAATTAATTTCTTAATTAATTCGTTTAATTTCGTCCAATTTAGTTAAATAAAACCCAACTTACACCCTTTGTCTTCCTTCCCTTTTTCTCAAATATTTGTCTTCTAACTTAACATTTAGCCAAATTTTCCTCATCCTTATTTAACTACTCCACATTCAACAAATGGACTAAAATTATTAATGAATACTAAGAAGAAAATTTTACACTTGAAAATTAAACACCAACTTCGAACTTCAACATTAAATCCAATTATGCATACTTTAGGGCTTATAATCGAAGTTGCTTATTTAAGTTAAACCTAAGCTTAAACAAGAGGAAAAGGCACAAGGACTTACAAATCAGTACCTCCTTTTTGATAATTTTGTCATGAAAATTCAGCGAAAGTCATCAAGAGAATACCTGAACATATTTGGCTCTTATTTATTGTTTTCTTTCCCAATTTGTTGTTGGCTTTTTGGCCATTAACATCAAATTAATTCATTTTAATTAATTGATTGATTGATGTTTTGATGATAACAAATCTACTTTTATTTATTGATAATTATAGTATTTTGGACCCTCCATTGCATAGAGTTCGGAATAACAAATCCAATGCATTTCGAATCGCTCAAATGAAAAAGTTATGGCCAAAACAAGCTTAACGAAAAATTACCCAGTGGTGACGTGGCAGTTTATTCATCAAAAAAGACCCAATTGAAAGGAGATATTTGGAGCTTTGAAAGAGTGACACATGGTAGGTTTTTTATTTTTGGATTTTTCTAAAAAGAAAATAAATTTAATATTATATAAGCTTGTGTGTAACGGCTAGTTTTGGACACATGGTGGGCATTTGCTTTTTGTTGGATTTTGAAAGAAATTATTTTAAAATATATAGTGTGTATGTATGTATCTAATGGCTAGTTGAGTTTAAATCTTCATCATTCAATCTTTTTTTACCAACATCCGATGGCCCAAATTGAATGTGATTTTCACCAACTTTCCTCCCTTTGTAAACACTTCATCTGTTCCAAAATTTTAATAACAATTTCATATCTTTTTACAATCCTCCATAATTCATTAAGCCTCCATTGTTGCTCTCTTCAAGCTTCATTATTTCTTCTTTTCATCTAGTTCTTGAGAGAGATTTATGTATTGTGAGGATTAATTTGTGTAAGCTTAACAACTGTAAATCCACTCTAAGAGTGTTCTTTAACATTTTCAAACTTTTTGTAAGGATTACTTTTGAACTTGAAAAAGAGTTGTTGTAGCGGTTTGAACCTCAACCATGGAAAGGATCGAGTTTGTTCTTGCATCTAGAAAAAGAACGTCATACTATTCGACTCTAAGTAGTTGAAAGAGTTAAGTTTGTAGTGACATACTCAAGATAAGCTTGGGAAATGGATGTAGGTCGGTTGTGTCAAACCACTATAAAATTCTCGAAGTCAATTTCTGTATCTCTCTCCTATTTAATTTTGTAATTAATTTGTTATTATATTTTGTTATTTGAAATTAATTGTAATTTTTGTTCTTGAAACTAACCGCTCATATTGGATTATTTTGATTGGTTGTTGTTGAATTTATATATCCATTATCAATCTTATTATTATAATCAAATTGAGTGCTTTAAAGTAGTATTATTAACTTCTTGATTATTTTGGGGTGAATTTATTTGCATGAATTTATTCTTGAATTTACTTATTAGCAAAAAGTTTTTTAACGTGTTATTTGGGCCTACATTTAGGGGGGAAAATTCGTTAAGTTAAATAAACCCTATTTACCCCCTCTTAGGTTGTCATACTGATCCTACAATTGCTTCTTTCACTGCATAGTTTCTCCACAAAACTTTAACTAATAGAACCCTCTTATTTCTCAACTCTTGTTCCTTCCTGGCTAAGATTTGTACAGGTTCTTCCTCATAGGCCAGGTTTTTCTTAAGCCATACTGATTGTGTTTCTAGAACATTTGAAGGATCTGGAACATATTTACGTAATATTGACACATGGAACACATCGTGTATCCTAGATAATTCTATTGGCAATGCTAAATGATACGCTAATAGTCTAATACGTTCTAAAATTTTGCAGAGTTCAATGAATCTTGGACTCTATTTTCCCTTCCTTCCAAAACTTAATACACATCTCCAAGGAGAAAGCTTCAGAAAAACTCTATTTCCTACCTCAAATTCCAGATCTCGATGGCACTTGTCAGCCTAACTTTTCTAATGATCTTGAGCCGTCTTAAGTTTCTCCTTGATTAACTTAATGGTATATGTAGTGATATGCACTAATTTTGGACCAAGTAATTTTCTTTTACCAACTTCATTCCAATATACTGGGGTTCTACATTTCCTCCTATACAATACCTTATACGGAGTTATTACGATGCTAGAATGATAACTGTTATTATATACAAACTCTGTTAATGGAAGATGAGAATTGCAGTTGCCTTTAAACTGTAGCACACAGGTTCGAAGCATATTCTCTAAGGTGTAAATAGTTCATTCTAGTCGTCCATCTATCTGAGGATGGAAGGCTGTACTAATCTAAATTTATTACCAAGAGTAATATGATAATATGATAAAATATTGACTAATTTCTTATTTAATTCATTTAATTTTCTCCAACCTAATTAAATAAACCCCAATTTATGCCTTTGGTCCTCCTTCCTCTTTCTTCAAATATTTATTTCTTTCCACCTCGCACTTAGCCAATTTTTCCTCATTCTTATTTAACTATTCCACATTCAACAAATGGGCTAAAATTATTAAAGAATATTAAGAAGAAAATTTTACACTTGAAAATTAAACTTCAACTTCCAACTTCAACATCAAATCTAATCCAAGTTGATTATTTAAGTTATCCTCGGATTATAAGCACACGACCTTCCATCTTCATCTCTTCTTCCTCGTGAAGCCATTTCCATCGTTGGTGCTCTTTGGTTTGACCATTTGTCACCACGCCAGTCATCCTTGTCAACCATCCACCATGTCGGTCGTCGTCCTCCTCTCACGCTATCATTCGAATTGCACCAACCGTTGTCCGCTTCGCACTATCGCTCGTCGTCAATCTGAGTCATGCATCGTCTGTTTTTATCATCCTCCTCCCGCATATCATCTGTCATCCAATTTCTTTGCACCAACTTGTTCATCGTCCTCCGCTCAACAGTGTGGTCGCCAATGAGGATATGAAAAGGTTGACCAAAAAAATCGAAGATCTGGAGGAGAGGAATTTGGCCAAAAAGATGTAGGTTTCGAAGAAAGAATTTTGAGAAAGAAATTAAAGAATATGGAAAGTTGTGGGTATATAAAAAAAATATTATGATTTAATATATTTTTTTAAGAGCGCGTCTCATTCGAAACCCCTTTCTCTTTCCTATTTTAAAAAAATGTATAATTAATTTATGGTAATTCAACTATTTTTTTTTTTTTTTTTTAGTAATTTTAGAGCCAACTTATAAGTATAACTAATTAAACGTTCTTATAAATAATGAAAAAAATTGGACATACCTAAATTATAGAGTTTTTATTAGGATATTATGTGTTGTTATCTCTTTTTCATAAGAAGCTCGAGTTGGGTTCATAAGGTACACATGGAAAGTGTGCCAGGATATGGTAACGACCCTCCTTGCAACTGCATGAAACTCGTATGTCTCAGCAAGCTTGATCGGGTCAGCACTACCGTCATACTCCATGATATGGTGAGTTTGAAGCACTTTGGGAGTGCTTCAGCCACAATGTCGTTCGTGAAAGGGATGTTATTCTTTTTCAATAGTTATACAGTGAGTTTCACGAGCTCAAGTGGTGTGTCATCACCTTTTTTGGTCGTTCGGGCCTCGACTTGTTTTAGGATCTCCAACTTCAACCTCTTATAGTTAAGATTCTCTTTTTTGTTCGGTCAAAAAACCCATTGACTGAGGCAATGAGTAATCATGGTGACATTGTTCTCTACCAGCTGTTGGTAGGGGATGAGCCCAACCACAATTGGTCTAACATTGATCTGCGCAACCTCCTAGAGTAGAATCTAGTGTTATGACTTTCTTCTTCCCTTTCAGTGAGGCGACACTGTCTTTATAATAGCCTCCATTCAGGACCTAAACTCAGACATTATCACTTGGAAGCTAGAGAAGTATTTGAAGCAGTGTTAGTCCTCCTAGCTCTCGTTGGACTGGCATTGATATATATATATATATATATAACACTCTATTATTGTGTGATTTTTACTCTAAGGGTACTTGACTCAAGAAATTAAAGTGAGGTGGAGTTGTGAACTTCCCTTCCTTGTTTGGTCTACGAAATTTGTGGATCCCATGACTAAAAACATTATTTTTATGTTTTATTAACTTCTTACCTTATGATATTTAAAAATATTTTAAAAAAAGTTGTGGATCCATGGACTTTCATCACTCCCCAAACTTCACAATTTCCGTCTTTACTCCAAACACTCTTGAAATATTTAGAATCCAAATAGTTTACTCTAGATAGAAACACAAATCTTAACTAGTTGAAATATATCAAATTAATATTAGAATGAATTTGTTATATACCATAAATTAGCTGTTAATTAGAAAGTAAAAATTATAATTTATTGCCCCCATGTAAAAGAGGTATTAAAAAAAGAAGTGCACATGTGAAATAAGAGAGCAATCGTGGATGTCTTATTTGAGAATAATAGTCAAATATAAGAAATTAGTATTGAAGTTTAGAGGACACTACAAGTTAAACTTAAACCAAACGACACGTTCAACTTTATATTGATGTTTAATGCAACATTGTCCATCAAAATTCCAATGGCTTCGATTTTATCTATTTCATTGATAAAGGTTTCACACATTAGAAAATTAGGATCTTATACAATATGATATCAAAATTTAATTAACTATCTGACTGGAAGTGTTCGATATTATTATTTATAATCATTGTTTTTCCATGTCAAAATCAGTAATATTGACTTTGTTTCAAGTTCTACTGACTTTTCTCTTCAACATGCATTCCCAATTTCTCTATAAAATCTTGTCATTTTATTATAAGTGATCATAATAATACCATTTTCTTCCCTTCTTAAATCTTCTTCAACTTGCTCCCCCTCTCTATGGAGGTGAAGGTTAGAAAGTTCACTTTTGTTGTAATTCTGTGATTTATTTGAATTTCTAATTTCTTAGCAATATATTAAATTATTCACTTTTATTTAGTGTCTTTTTTTTTTTTTTGTGGGAAAATTAAATCTCTCTAACCGTGTTTTGTTCATCAAAACTAAGATCATTTTAGTACTAAATTAACAACTTTGTGTAAAATAAAAAATTTTAGAAATAATAAAAGTAATTGAGTTCTATTAATAATTTGACATGTTGATGTTTAACATGGCTCATTAAACGAGTAATTGCAATGGGTGTCAATTATGAATAGACATTAAAAAATACTAGATCTTTTAACAATTACTAAACATCATTAAATGGGCTTTTTGTTGTTTCAACAAATAAGGAAAATACTTACCAATCAAAAAGAGCTTAGCTCAACTGATATTTATATGTGTTGCAAAAGGTTCGCATCCTCATTTAACAAAAAAAAAAACAAAGAAAAAAATTGTCATCCTTACAAAATTACTATACATTACCGTACCAAGTTCATTTTTGTGGGCAGAAAATAGTTCTGGAAATGTTGATCTATGATGAAAAAGAGAGGAGAAAAGCTATGAAGATAGTTTCTGAACTAACCGGTAATTATTAAGGTTCCGTTTAGTAATCGTTTATGTTTTAAAAAAAAAATATTTCATCTACATTTCTTACCATGATTTACATTTTTCTTAACTACAATTTTGGATCTTTAGCTAAATTTTAAAAACAAAAATAACTACTTTTTTTTAGTTCTCAAAATTGAGTTTCGTTTTTTAAACCATTATTGAAAAGTAGATAATAAAAGAATGAATCTGAAGGTAGATGTAATATCCATAGACTTAAATTTTAAAATAAATAAATAAATAAACTAACCATTATAGAGCTTAATTTAACCTATGTTTCAAAGGGTTTAAGTTTTGTTGAGATTTAAGTGATTAGACTGAACATTTCACCTAAAATATTTTTATTATATTTGCAGGGTTCTACAACCATTTAAAATGATTTTTATTTGAAAAAATGAAGTGGAGAAATAAATTATTTAGAATAAAACGCTTAAATAACAAATTCTAAAAAGGAATTTTTTAGTGGTTAGTTGAACAATCCTTTCAAATTTTGATGATATATGAAAATGACTAAAATACTCTCACGCTACCTTCACTCTCCTATGAATTATAAAATGTTTTCGGAAAAAACAACACATTTAGGCCTATTTAACTTTAAAAAATAAAGTGTTCTTTTGAAAAAAAAAATCATTTTTATTTAAACTTGATAAAAATTGTTTGAAAAAAACTGAAAGTATTTCCAAAGTTATTTTGAATGCATCTCAGTTTTTTTCAAAACAATTTATTTTCAAAATTAAATACCTATTTTTATTCAAATTAATTAAAATTGGATCTTTAAAGATATATAAATAAAAGGTGTGTTTGGATTAACTTTCGAAGTGTTTAAATAAATATTTTTAAATGAAAAAAATATATATTTAAAAATACTTAAAAAGAAAAATCCAAACGAATCCTAAATTTAAACTAACCTTAAATTACAAATACCAAAATTATATGTTGACATTATTTATTTATTTATTTTTAAAGGGGTGAATTCAATTTCGATGGAAATGAAAGAGAAGAAAATGACCGTGACTGGGGAGGTTGATCCAATATGCGTGGTGCGAAAACTAAGAAAGTTTCGTCAAACAGAAATAATCTCAGTGGGACCGCTAAAAGAAGAGGAGAAAAAGAAAGAAGATAAATTGCCTGAGATTCTTGACTATAGAAATAATATTCCATTTTATTTTATTGAAGAAATGTCATATGGACATCCTTCTTCCTGTGTTATTTTATAGTTAAATTTGAATATTCAACTCTATAAATATAGGTGAACGGTTTACTTTAGAGATGTATTAATGTGTATGATTATAATTACTAGCGGAGTCTTAAGATACTACTTAGTTATTCAAATTTATATGCCCATAAAAAGTAATAATTAGGTTTGTATGGTTGTTTTCTAGGATTAGTTTCTGTAATTTATAAAGCAAGATACGGCTATACGATACAAATACGATCGGATACG
>NW_028327017.1:0-15338 GCF_027475165.1 Benincasa hispida
ATGACGAAAGATCCATTTATGGCCATAAGGAACAGATTGGACTCACGATGTAAGTAGTCTACAGAACCTAAAACTTAGGCTCTGATACCAACTGTAACGACCCAAATTTCTAATATGTTTCTAGGACGCTACTTTATGCATGCATATGCTTGACAATACATTTTCTCAAAGAATAACAATATAAAAGAATAAGAAAAAAATTATTTAATTTAAATAATACTCTAATAAGCAAAGGTGAGAAATCATTAAAAAAAAAAAAATTACCGTTCGAGGTACCCCTAACCTAACTTTAAAATGAATTACAAGTAAATACTCAATAAATAAAATCAACGAATATTTCAGAAAATTCTAAAAACACCTAACTTCAAAACCAGACTCCAATACTTAAATCCTAAATGCGGAAGCAGTAAAACGTCTAAATGGCCAAGTCACGGATCCCTCTTGTCATGCACCGGTCTATCATTACCCCTACCTGAAAAGCATGAAAAGAAAATGATGAGTATATGAATATACTCAGTAAGCGACCTACTACTGGGCCCACTCAGTGAGCTGTTAGTCTTCCCATTGGGCCAAAGTGTACAAGGGCATCATAGGCGTAGGTGTAGGCATAGGCATAGGCATAAGGGGCGAACTCGAAGGCACGCTTTCGTAAGTAGTGATCGCGGAGGATCACAATCATAAGCATAAGTGGTGATCCCAAAAAGGGACACCGTACATAAGCATAAGGTGTGGCCCGAAGGCTCACAATATGCAATGTGCATAACCCAATACGCAGCTGGAACAACTGAAACCTTGCACGACTGGAACGACCGAGACCTACGATCGAGCGGCGGATGATGGACGAAGATGATGCGCGCTGGGCTGAGGCGTGAGGAGGCGGCGGTGGAAAAGTTGGGGTGAAGGGGAGCGTTTCGTGAGGGCTGGAAAGAGGAAGAGGAAAAGAAAAAGAAAAAGAAAAAAGGAATTTTTTTTTCTCTTGCACGTAACCCGAGGTTCCCTAAACCCTCATTTTTAACCCTAACTCCTCTTCTCTTCATTAATTAACTATTAACTCTCTTTTTTTTTATATAAATAAATATATGTAGAGAGGTTGTTCCCTTAAGTGCTGACTCTAGGTCTTGAACAAGGGGGCCCACCCTCTCATTGGCTCGAGAGGGACTCGGTTTATTGATCTGATCACAAACCAATTGTTCATTAGAGAATCAGTGGGACATAAGAAATAAGAGGTAATCTCGGAGGTAAAATAGACATTTAACCTAGTCGTTATTACGAACAACCTATGAAAGGTTAACTTACTAATCACGGTTATATCGTGTTGACATAATATATCTACAGTGAGGGGAGTGAAACTATGTGTTTTAGTGGAGTGACACATTAGTTAACGAATGGAGATTAATTTGGTGTAAAGAGTTTAGCCAATTAATCTCAGATCGTTGGAGCCCATGATCTGTAGATCCACGAAGTCCCCCTACTAGCTCGTAAATAGATTAGCCTTAGAGTAGCATGATAAGTTAATTTGAAACGTTCAAATTAGAATTAAGGGAATTAGTAATTATATGTGTTATAATTACGCGCTTAATTTTGGAATTAAATGGAATTGGAGAATAAATTAATATTTAAATATGATTTAAAATATTAAATTCGTGAATAAGGATTCATGAAGGTGGAATTTGTGTAAAATTAATTTATATTTGATATTAAATTAATTAGAATTAATTAAATTGTTTAATTAATTATTTATTATTAATTTTATTAGAAAATTAATTTATGAAAATAATTTTGTAAAATTAATAATAGCTTTCAATTTTGAAATCAAAATTGATTTTGGAAATCAATTTATAAATTGGAAAAGGTTGGAAAAACACAAAAAGAAAATATGGGATTTCTCCACCTACATCAACCAAGTAGCTCACAACAATCCCACTTGATTTTTTATTCAATCTCCCAAGCATGAGTTGCTCCTCATGCAGCAACCTTCATTGCATGATTGTCCTGCAATAAATAAAGAAGATTGAAGTGGAAATCGAGCATTCATCAGTTGAGTTTTTGCTGAAAAACTTGAGTTGAAGAATGTGTTCTTCAAGAGAATGCGGCAGTGAGCTTCTTCTCCAAATTCCCTTCATTCAAGCTTATTTTGAGTCCCACAACTCAATCTAAAGTTCTAAGAGAATAGTAGGGAATATTTTGAGGTGGTTCACAGGAAGAATTGGAGAAGATTTGCAGCTGAATTCGAGATTTAAGAAGTTCTACAAAGGTATTACTTGAAACCCTCTTACAATTGTATGAGCATGCTTTGTTTATAGCCAAAATTGATGAATTAGAATATTTATTGATCCTTGTTGCTTCCGCTGTATGCAGATATACTCCTACAAGCATTAGCTACGACAAAGCTCGGAGAGGGTGTGAAATTGCATTAAGATCGATACGGGGGTCAGCGGAGGATTCGTATGCCCTGATCCCCACCTTTTCAGCTGCTTTGATTGAAAAAAAAATCCAGGTATGAAATTACCTTTTAATATACATTTTCATTGTATTTATTTTGAAATTACTGAATCCTTTATTGGGACTTGTACTTATTATCAGTTTCCTCAAGGATGTATACAACCCAAGAAAATGGATGATGATTGTAGGTTTAAATTCTTTTTCATGGCTTTAGCTACCTGTATTAATGCATGGGAACATTGTTTACCTATAATTTATGTTGACAGTGCACATCTAAAGAATAAGTACTTTGGCACTATACTTTCAACATGCACACTGGATGGGAATTCAAAAATTTTTCCTCTTGCATTTGCTATAATTGATTCAGAGAATGATCGCTCATGGGAGTGGTTCTTCCACAATTTGAAGGTTGCGTTTAGTGAGCTAGATGATCTTGTTATAGTATCTGATAAACATCCTAGCACAGCTAAAGGCATTAGAAGTGTGCATATTGCTGTTGAGCATGGCTTGTGTTATACCATCTACTCAAAATCATTAAAGACAGGCATAAATCGAAATTGTTAGACCACTCGTTTGATTTGCGTGCAAGGGTGTACACAATTATAGATTTTGAATTTTACATGAGGCAATTGGAAGAAATAGTTTCGTCGATTAGGATTGAGTTAGAAGAGGTTAGGCTTTCTAGATGGGCGAGGGTGTTCTTTGTTAGGAGGAGGTATGGATTGATGACTACCAATATTTCTGAGAGCATAAATTCAAATTTAAGAGCTGCTCGAGAGTTTCCTATCATCCCCCTCTTGAGTTCGTATGTTCGATGATTCCAAGATGGTTCTATGAACGTCGAACATTTTCTAGCTTCCAACTAACCAATTTATCTCCTTGGGCTGAGGTTGTTATTCGATCAGCATTGATTGAGAGTCGCACAATGGACGCGAGTTATTTTTTAGTACTGTATATTTGTTCTTATTAACAATTATTTTGTATGTTCTACTAAAGTTGTGTATGTTGTTTTTAAAGTTGTATCCTATAAATGAGTATGAATTCAAGGTTCATGATCGAACAAAACATTTTCAAATCAACATTCTTCATCGGACATGCACATGTAGAAGATTGGATATGGACATGATTCCTTGCTCTCCTGCATGTGTTGCCTTATGTCGTAGGAACATTGACTTGCAATCGTATGCACATGAATTTTACCGGATTTCTACATTATACCAAGTTCATAGTTCGAGTGTGTACCCTATTGGTAGTGTTTATCAGCTTATTTCAACGGTTTCTCCAAATGAAGATAGGATTCTCCCGCCCAATTCCAAACGTCAGGCTGGAAGACCTAAGAAAAAGAGGTTGTTATCTCACAGGGAGAAAGCACTAAGGAACAAGTGCATACATTGTGGTTTAAAAGGTCATAATTCTAGAACATGCAAAAATCCACTTTCTAGTTAGTTGTTCTTGTCCAGTTGGTCATGTAAAAATCATTTGGTTCATGTTCAATAGATTCTTCTATTTTCATTTATTAGATGAAAATAGGTCTATTTTTTTTATTTGTTTCTGGCGAATGTTCAGCTTAAAACATTGGTTATGTTAATAATATTTACATATATGTTGTATATGGTGCATCATAGGTGGAACGTGTAGAGCAATTACATTGTATCTACTATTTTTGTGTCATTTCTTAGTAGGTAGTAGAAACTTTTGTTCTTCCCTTATGCATCATTTTCTAAGTTTGGTTATGGTTAGTTCATTGGCATTATAACTCAATCCTGATTCATAAGAAATAATGTGTATCATTTATGTTGTTTTTCTTGGTTTTGTTTGCCAAATAAATTCTCGAAAATGTCAAGATTAAAACATTGGTTATATTAATAATATTTACATGATTGTATATGTTGCATCACAGTTGGAGCCTGAAGAGTAATTACATGGTATTCACTATTTTGGTGTTCTCATCAGTAGGTAATAGTAAATTTTTGTAGTTTCTTATGGTTAGTTCAGTTGGTATTGTAACTCCACCTCAATTTATTAGGAATATCATGTATCATCTATGTTTTTTTTTTTTTTTGGTTATGTCGCCCAATAGTTTATTGCAAATGTCCAGTTTAAGACATGGTCTATTGTGGGCAAAATTTGTGTAGGAACCTTTTTTGGTGTAAACGTGTTATATAATAATATATTTTAAAGATGTGCAAAAGCAATTATTATTTCTCCCTAGGTAAATTTAATAACACAAAAATTGATTTTTATACAATATTTTGCTGTAGTTTTCTAGTAATTGAGAAATTTAGACGCAACTGTTGTAAGCAAGAAAATACCAAAAATATAATCCAGTCTAACTAGAAAAACATAAGCCTAAACATACTAAGTAAAGAGTACTATTTCAGTCTACTTCTGGAATGCATAAACATACTAAGATCTTATGAGTGAAGATACAAAAAACATAACCCTAAACAAAAGAGTTCATGCAAACAAAAGAGTTATTTCATAACGAAGCTTAATTATAGCCCTAGCTGAGGTGTAGGTCAAATGATAGAGGATTGTAAGTATACGATACCAGTTTGGTCAGTGCATCGATATATATGTCGGTTGCTTGGAGTTTCTTCCTTTCTTTTTCATCAACCGATTTGCGATTTGGCGTGTTATACGCGTGTACTTCTGGCACTACCAAGCGAGACTTTGGTGGATTTTGTGTGTGCATCCCTAGGATGACTAAAGTCTTTTGTTGCATATTATTGTCTATCTAGTACAACCAAAACAACAAGCAATTTATTAGTAAATAAATTGATTTTAAGTACCATCGATGTTTTTGTTGATGCGTATATAACTTTGTAAGACCCCATTCCCTTTTAACAACCGATTTGTTTCCAAACTCATGTAGCACGGTTGACCCACTAACCTTTAATTACATTGTAAAAAAATGGAAGGAAATAGAGTCAGTTACTATCATGTATGACAGATTACACTGTGTATAAATTGAAAGAACTCTTATACAAGAGTACCTATAAGCGGAAGCAGATCTTTCCAATTCATTATGACAGAATTTCTACATATACATTCACAAAACAAATATGCATTAAAAACACTAAATTACTGGCATGCTTAAAGGATAAATGACAAGAGAACGAGTAAACATACCAATTGAAGACTTTCTTCTCGGCAAGACTCACTCTCTCCGTGAACGAACTCCTCTGGCTCTCGCTAGACTAGCAAGCAATCGTTCAGCACTTCCAGTCATCTACCATGAACGGCTTCGCATGAACACCAGGAAACGGGGATAACACCACCACTCAGAGCCCTCAGTATTCTCGGAGTGAGAATCCAAAGAGTGGGCTTTGTTCGGATTTGGTAGAGGTGAGGAGGAAAGGCTATCGTGTACAAACGATCAAGCAAATGGGAAAAGTGAATGACTATTGTATAGTCGAGTGCTTGATCGTATAGGTGAGGTACACGAACATGTAAGGAAAGCTAGGCGATCGTCTATACGATCGTTTAGTTAAGCTCAGGCGATAAGCAATCGTCTAGGAAATTGTAAGCAATCGTTTAGAGAATGCGCGCAAGAGTGTGTGATCATTTAGTAAACGCGATGAGCTATCATATAGGCTTTCAAGTACTACGTGATCGAATGCAATCACACCGTGAGCAATTATGCGTGTCGTTTGCAAAATGAAAACCATTTTCATTTTATTCTTCAGTTACAAAAATTGAATTGAACTTCCCACTAACGCATGATTTCGAAGAAAACGGTGGGAAATTATCTCATAACTGTCCAATTAATAAAATAATAAATATAATCATATTATATTCATAACCTATAGTTTGATATCATATATCAACCATAGTGTTTTCTCCTCTACTTGATATAAATCATATTTATATCCAATTTCCTCCAATTTAATGTATCTCATACATTTAGTCAATCATATCATATGTAATTAACTAGTTCAATTATATCATATATAATCGAACTCACTCTTGTCAATTTGAAAAATTCAAACTAACCCAAAAACTGATTCTCAATTTGTATCCAAGCTACCAAGGGGACCTTATGGACGTATGGCTTGAAGCTCCAACGGTACGTGAATAGCTCACTGAACTCTTTAGCCACGAGATCCATCATCCGTTAACTGCCAAACATTCCACTAAAGACCAAGAGCTGAACTCTTCTTATCACAGATATATTTCTGTTGGATATAACCAATCATGAGGACGATAACCCTTCACAGATGCTCGTAAGTACAGCTGGGCCAATTTACCGTTTTGCCCCTGTAGTTACATCTCACTTCTTAAGTACCACTGATCCCTCTAATGAACAATACAACATAGTGAACACCTCTTGGGCCATGAGAAGGTGTGTGACACCACATTGTTCAAGCCCTGGGATCAACCCTTGAGGGAGCTATCTATCTTCTTGCCCCTACTTAGGGGAAGGAGTGAATTCCATCTTGTATAGTTGAGTTCCCAACTCCCAAATCAGATGAATCCCCAAAGTGGTAGGTTTGAGTCGGTGGTTTGGCCACTTGCACCCATGTAAATCAAAGGACTACTCTCAATGGCAGGAGTTCCCAACTCACTCAGGATTGAGGTCATGTTACCTATGGTCATCCTAGTAAAGTGAAGTATCTATCATGAACGGTGTTATATAACGAGACGTTAACACTTCATGGTCAGGTCTTATACAAACTCTTTGTATAGGATGCCCCCACTTGCATGTCCCCTACACGAATGATCAGGATTAGACCATCTGTGACAAGTCACAACACTTGTAACTATTCCATAAAGCGGGTCGCATCCGCAACATTACTAGGATAAGTTTTCCCTCCTATATCTATATACTACAGACCATTTTGGTTATCACTTAAGACATGATTCACTTATATGTCACCACATACATGCTTAAGTTACATAAAGACAACCAGAGATTTTAGTTTGTTGGTTTTTAATAAAACAAATAAAACATCCAAATGTGCAAAGTCAAGAAGTGAAGTAAATATCATATATTATACATCACAAGTATTCATACAAACTGTTTACAAACTACAGGACACAAGACTTTAGGGCATCATCCCCAACATAAATAGGTTAGGTCTTACCACTGAACTAGTTATTTTGTTAACCATTGTGTATGTAGGTGTATGTTCCTGTGGAAGGTTTCACATTGTTAGAGTCATTGAGTTATTATTAGCTAGAGTATATAGTCGAAGATGGTTTAATTGTATATAGTACCTTAAAAATAGCCTTCCCTTTTAAGCTATAATTAAATTCCGTATATACTTCTCTCTCATATATTGAACGGAATAAATTGTTTGCTACATTATCAGACTCGTCCAAATAAGCATGTTCCTAGAAGAGTACAATCATTTTTTTACTACCCACATAGATTATTAAATAGTTGTAGGTTCATTCATACCTATTTTGATCCCTCATCCTTTTGCTTTTACCCCTCCTGCCTCTCATTTTCAAGAGTGTTACTCTGCTCTGTCACGTATATGGAACATCTAAGGACAGTGCTTTAGACGTTACAAGAAAAGAAGTTGTATGCTAAGTTCAACAAGTGAGATTTCTGGTTAAATCAAGCTGTGTTTCTGGGACATGTAGTATCTGCAGTAGGAGTTACTGTAGATCCCTAGAAGACAGAAGTAATAGTGAACTGGGAACGACCTACTACAGTATTTAAGGTGCATAGTTTCTTGGGGTTGGCAGGTTATTACAGGAGGTTTGTGGAGGGCTTGTCCAGGATAACTCTTCCATTTACTAACCTGGCCAGGAAATATGTGAAGTGTGAGTGGTCTCCTGAATGTGAGTGTAGTTTCCAAGAGTTGAAATTATGATTAGTATCAACTCCAATACTTACACTTCGTACTTTAGGTAAAGAGTTTAGGAATTTTTGTGATGCGTCCCAACAGGAACTATGATGTGTTTTAATGTAGGAAGGTAGAGTGATAGTCTATGCTTCTAGACAGTTAAAGCAGCATGAGTGTAGTTACCCTACTCATCATCTGAAGTTAGCAATAGTAGTACTAACTCTAAAATTGTGGAGGCACTACTTGTTTGGTGAGCATTGCCACATATTCACTGATCATAAGAATTTAAGATATATCTTTTATTAGAAAGAGTTAAACTTGAGATGAAGAAGATGGTTAGAGCTGATCAAGGATTATGATTGTACTATTGAGTACCATCCAGGGAAAGCGAACGTGGTGGTTGATGCCCTAAGTAGGAAGTTAGGAACGACAAAAGCTACTCTCTGTTCAGTACAAGGTTTAGTGTTACAAAAGTTGAGAAATGCTAGTGTTGTTCTAGTAGTTGATCAGGCAGGAGGTTTGATAGCTTCGTGCCAGGTACAACCTACCTTAATTGATGATATTCTACGTGAGCAGTTAGGAGATTCTGATCTTCAAAGGATAGCTGAAGACGTAGGTAAAGGTCAGAGGAAAAATTATGAGCTAAGAGCAGATGGAATTTTACTCAAGGTTGGTAGGGTATATGTGCCAAATGTGTGAGCATTGAAACATGCTATTCTAGAATAGGCACACAATTCAACTTATGCTATGCATCCAGGCAGTACGAATATGTATAGAACGTTAAAGAAGTCGTATTGGTGGTCTGGCATGAAAAGAAAGATAGCAGAGTTTGTTGACAAGTGTTTGATTTGTCAACAAGTTAAATCGGAACAACTGAGGCCAGCAAGATTACTTAATCCACTCTCAATGCCAGAGTGAAAGTGAGAGCATATCACGATGGATTTCTTATTTAGCTTACCTAAGACGTCACCAAGTTATGATGGAATTTGGGTAATTGTTGATAAGTTGACTAAGACAGCTAAGTTCTTACCAGTGAAGATCACTTTTAACCTAGACAAGTTGGCTAAGTTGTATATTGATAGGATAGTGAGCCAGTTTGGAGCTTCAATGACAATAGTGTCAAATTGAGATCCAAGATTTTCTTCAAAGTTCTAGCCTAGTTTACAGAAAGCTCTAGGTATTAAGTTACATTTCAGTATAGCTTTCCATCCGCAGACAGATGGTCAGTCAAAGCGGACGATTTAAACACTAGAGGATATGCTAAGGGCATGTGTATTATAGTTTAAGGGAAGTTGGGATACGCATATATCATTAATCGAGTTTGCATATAATAACAGCTATCATTCCAATATTGGAATGGCTCCGTATAAAGCTCTATACGACAAACCTTACAGGACAACTGTATGTTGGAATAAGGTTGGAGAAAGAAAATTGATAATCCCAGAACTTGAATAGTAAACATCAGATAATGTTAAGCTGATCAGGGAAAATCTAAAGATGGCTCGAGATAGGCAAAAGAGTTATGTTGATAAGCAGGGAAGGGAATTGGAGTTTGAGATAGATGATCAAGTATTCCTTAAGTTATCCCCTTGGAAAGGAATACTAAGGTTTGGCAAGAAAGGGAAATTGAGTCCAAGGTACATTGGACCTTATGAGATAATGGAACGGGTTGGCCCATCGACTTACAGGCTAGATTTACCTCCAGAACTATCTCATATTCATGATGTCTTCCATGTATCCATGTTGAGGAACTATATACCAGATCATATTCATGAGTTACCAGAGTGATCAATACAGTTAAAAGAAAATCTAACTTATTAAGAAGAACCAGTGAAGATCCTTGACAGGAAAGAGCATGTGCTGAAGAACAAGATGATACCTTTAGTAAAGGTATTGAGGAGACATCATGGAGTTGAAGAAGCCATCTGGGAAAATGAAGAGCGAATGAGGAGTAAATACCCTTAACTATTCATTTGATGGACTTGAAGCAAATTTCGAGGATGAAATTTTCTAACGGGGAGTAAATTGTAAACCCCGAACCCTATTTTCCCTACTTAAGTACAATAATTAATACTTTAATTAAAATTACATAAAAGTTAATATTACATTTGTAGGAAAAAACTTGAGGATGTTTGAAAGGAAGAAAAGTTCTAAGTGTTGAGAAATAAGGCTCTCAGGTAGCAAGCCATTGATGAAACTTAGTAAAGGAAACTTGGCTAACTGTGGAAGATAAAGGTGTCCATGCAGTGAAGGCAGTTGAGGTGTACGGCAGCCTAGCGTCTTAAGTTAATTTTTGGGCATTAGGACGTGAAGGAAGGCACTGACCATGCGTTAAATGAAGAGGGCAAAGATGCCATGCGCTAGCAGGGGAGATGAATTGGTTAAACCCATGTGAGGTTAGATGGGCAAGGATGAGCACGACATAGCAAGGTGCTTTGGCATTGGGGTTGTTGAATGCGTTGGTTAGGTGAGGCTTTAGCATTTGTCGATGGACTACGTGATAAATGAAGAGGCGATGGCACGAGGAGATGCTAGTGTGCGATGGCCAGAGCATTGTATGGGCAGGAAAGCCCATGCATGTAACAGTGTACTAACATGCAGCAGAAGTAACAAAGCATTCAAATTCACTAATTTTGGTAGAAACTAAAGCATGTTCATCTACAATAAGAGGGTTTATAGTCGTACCTTTGAAGAACTCTTTAAGATCTTGATCAAACAGCAACAGTCTTCTCCAAAGAACAGTGTGAACCACCTCATGATCTTCCCCACTATCCTCTTGGAGATTTAGAACAAGTTATGGGACTCAAGAACAACTTAAAGCAACAAAATTTCAGAGAAAAACTCACTACATCAGCACTGTTTGAAGAACTCTTCTTAAGCTCGAAATTTTCTTTAAAATTTCTGTAGAATGCATGCCTCAATTTCACTCCATTCTTCTTTATTTATTGCAGATGAACATGCAAAGAAGAATGTTGCATGACTTGTAGATCATGCTTGGAGTAAATGAAGATGAGGTAATGGGTTTTGTGTGAGTATGAAGAAGATGGATAATGGAAATCCTTGATTTTCCATTTTGTGCATGTATTTCATCTTTCCAACTTTTCTCAAAATCGGCTAAACTCATTAGACCGATCTAACCCCCATTTGTTAACTAATGGGTCACTCCACTATAGCCCATAGTTGAACTCCCCTCACTTAGATATATTATGTCCATTTTATAACCATCATCAGTAAGTCGATCCTTCACAGGTTGTTCATAGTTACAGTTGTGTCAAGATAACCGTTTTACCCCAGTGAATACATCTTGTTCCTTAAGTTCACACTGACCCTCTAATGAACAATTCTGATTCATAACATCTATGAATCAAATCCTTTCTCTATCATGAGAAGGTGGGGTCCCGATTGTTCAAGACCTGGAATCAGTATAAGAGAACAACCTATCTGCTAACCCTAAATCGGGTAGAAGTGAATTCCATCTTGCAAGGCTATGTCCCCAACTATTCATCCGATCTTATCCCTAAAATGGGAGGCTTATTGAGCAGTGTTGTTGGACTACTTTCACCGTTTGCAGATCAAAGGATAATCCCGAACAAACAGGAGTTCATAGCTAGCTGAGGATAAGATCGAGTTAACCTAGATTATGTAATAAATGAAATAGTCAGTTTTAACAGTAAACGGTCGTTATAAAGAAAAGTGACTATTTTCGTGGTCCAGTCTATATGCAAACTCATTGCATAGGATGCCCCCACTCACATGTCTCAACATGAACGATCTATGGATCACATTGTTTGTAGCACCTTACAACTTCTTGTAACAACTACAAAGTGGGTCGCATCTAATAGTGTTATCAGGATGAGATACCCAATTTTATCCATATACTCATTAGATCATTTAGGCTATATACTATTAACTTTATCCTATTTATATCACTACATAAAGTTATAGTATTCAGACTATAGACATGGGTATGTTTATTGGATTTTCATAATGGAATGCAAAATCAACAATTTATTATTATTGATAAATAGAATGTTTAACACGAACTGTGAGTTCTAGGATATTCTCAACAATCTCCCACTTGGACTAAAACTTCAGTGAGAATAAATATATACAATATAATGTTGAGAAATATAAAGGGAAAATACAATAAACTAGGGCATCTCTAATACCATAGATATTCTCCCACTTGCCCTAGATTACACTAATCGGAGTCCTAGTCCAACTAGGTGGCCCTCGAACACTTTACCCTAGGCCTTTGTGAACGGATCAACAAGGTTGTCTTCAGAGGCAATCTTTGTGACGATCACATCTTCTCTGTGCACTATCTCCCAGATGAGATGATACTTTTTTCAATGTATTTTCCACATTTGTGACTCCTGAGTTCTTTTGAGTTGGCAACAACACCACTATTGTCACAATACAATGTGATAGGCAGGTGCATATCTGGAACTACTTCCAAACCAGCCAAGAATTTGCGTAGCCATACTGCTTATTTAGCAGCTTCACATGCAACCGCGTATTCTGCTTTTATTGTGGAGTCAGCAATACAACTTTGCTTAATGCTTCTCCAAACTATAGCTCCTTCGTTAAAAGTGAAAACTGATCCTGAGGTAGATTTCCTGGAATCTACGTCAGTCTTAAAATCAAAATCAGTGTATCCTATAAGGATCAAATCCTTAGATCCATACACAAGCATATAGTCCCTCGTTCTCCTTAGATACTTGAGGATAATTTTGACAGCAGTCTAATAACTATGTCCTGGATTGGATTGGAACCTGCTGATGATTCCAACTGTAAAGCATATGTCAGAGCATATACATAACATGGCATACATCAAACTCCCAACTGCAAATGCGTGACGAATTCTGTTCATTTCCTCAACCTCTTAAGGTGAATGAATTCCATGTCTAAAATATAACATACCTTTCTTGAGATTTTGCATATTATACCTTAACAACATCTTGTCAATATAAGATGCCTAAGATAGTGCCAATGTTCTATTTTTTCGGTTTCGGAAGATTTGTATTCCTAGAACATACTGAGCATCACCCAAATCTTTCATTTGGAACTGTGTTGCTAATCATCTCTTTACGTTAGCAAGAAAACTTGTCTCATTCCCAATAAGCAAGATGTCATCAACATAAAGAACTAAGAATGCTACAATCTTGTTGACTATCTTCTTGTACACACAAGGTTCGTCAACATTCTGTTCAAAGCCATAAGATTTGATCGCAGTGTCAAACTTATATTCCAGGATATGGACGTTTGTTTCAATTCATAAATGGATTGATTAAGCTTACAGACTTTCTATTCCTGTCCCTTTTTTATGAACCCTTCTGGTTGAGACATGAAAATCCTTTCATCAAGATAGCCATTCAAAAAAGCTATCTTGACATCCATTCGCCATATCTCATAGTCATAATATGTGGAAATGGAAAGAAGTATTCTTATTGATTTTATCATGGCAATAGGAGAAAAAGCTTCTTCATAATCAACTCCTTCTCTTTGGGTAAAGTCTTTTGCCACGAGTCTGCCTTTATAGTTTGTACCTTGCCAGTTTGGTCTCGTTTTCTCTTGTAGATCCATTTGCAACATAGGTGTAACCCCATGTGGCTGATCTACAAGTTTCCAGAAAAAGTTGAAGTACATAGACTCCATTTCATCGTCCATGGCTTTTATCCACTGTTCCCTGTCAACATCTTCTATTGCCTTCTTAAAGGTTAATGGATCCTCTAAACCATCATCTTGTATGATGTTTTGAGTTTCTGTTAAACCCATATAGCGTTCCGTTGTTGAATAATCCTCCCACTATGTTGAGGCATCCTCAACTCTTGGGATGGACGTGACGAGACAACAACAGTTGTCGATGGACTAACTTGAACAACAACTCTTGTTGACCTTTCTGTAGTATCATTAGTCAGTTCTTGTAATATTAGTTTAGTGCGAGATAGATTATTTTTAATATGATCCTCTTCTAAGAATGTAGCATTTATGGATACAAATACTTTATCTTCTTGGGGATCATAAAACAATCCTTCTTTCTTGGGTTTCCTACAAATAGGCATAATTTTGAACGTGTTTCCAATTTCTTAGGATTCTGTACCAATGAGTGTGTTGGACAACTCCAGATACAGAAATAACGTAAACTAGTTTTGCATCCTTTCCATAATTCATACGGTGTTTCTTAAATACTTTTTAAAGGAAAAACGTTCAAAATATTTACTGCAGTCTGTACTGCATACCCCCAAAAGGATTGAGGTAACTGAGCATAACTCATCATAGACTGAACCATGTCTAACAAGGTTGGATTTCTCCTTTATGCAATACCATTTTTTTGTGGTGTTCCAGGTGCTGTGAGTTGGGATTAAATTCCATGATCTAATTGATAGTTCTGAAATTGCAAATCCATATACTCACCACCTCGATCAGATCGAAGTGTTTTAATTCTTTTACTTGATAGATTTCCAGTCTCAGCCTTAAATTCTTTGAACTTTTCAAGAGTTTTAGACTTATGACTAATTAAGTAAATATAGCCATATCTAGAGTAATCATCAATAAAGCTGATGAAGTACTGATAACCTCCTCGTGTTTTAACATTCATCGGACCACATAGGTCTGAATGTATAAGTTCAAGAGGCTCTTTGGCACAAAAACCTTTGTTAGAAAAAGATCTTTTAGTCATTTTTCCCTCGAGACATGATTCACATGGAGATTTAGAACTATCTTCTAACTGATTTAGATGATCGTTTTTACCAATCTCTCAATCTTGTTGAGATTAATGTGACCAAGCCTGAAGTGCCAAAGATAGGTGTTAGGAGAAATTTTTTGTTTCTTATTATGAGTCTCAACTGTTTTAAACATCTCTATATTTAAACTGACTCTCGCTTCTATTGGTTTTAATATATACAAATTATTTTCAAGTCTTGCAAAATAAATATGAACACCTCTTAAATAAACAAACACCTCATTACATTCAAAAGATACATTGTACATATTTTCTAGCAGACAGGAAATGGAGATCAGATTTCTTTTCATCTTAGGTACATAGAATACATTCTTAAGTAAGATAAAAGAATCTCCAAAGATAACTTTACATCT
>NW_028327018.1:0-17872 GCF_027475165.1 Benincasa hispida
GAGGATAAATACTACCCTAGTTCTTTTAGAGATGCGAAGAGGGAGGAATTCCTTAGGCTAACTCAAGGAGTGATGACAGTTGCTGAGTATGAGCAAAAATTTACTGAGTTATCTCAGTATGCCCTTCTGATCATCTCGGAAAAGAATGAGAGGTGTAGAAGATTTGAGAGTGGTCTAAGAAGAAAAATACGTACACCTGTTACTTCTACATCCAATTGGGTGAAATTCACTCAGTTAGTTGAGACCGCTATCCAAGTAGAGCAGAGTGTAGCGAAGGAGGATGAACTTCAACTAGGAGAAGGACAGTTTAGAGTGCCTGGAGAAACAAGAAGTAAAAAATTTAGATCCTCGTTCTCTGGACAGTTGGGTATAAGGAGCTTTGGAGGCATGAGCCAACAAAGTTTGAGTTGAAAGAAGTCCAGACCTGTAGCTAAACAAAGTGGTAGATCAGTATCAGGTCGTGCTAGTGAGTTGGTGGCTAGTACGGGGAGGAAACCACGTTGTGTAAACTGTGGTAGGCCTCATACAGGGGTATGCTACGGTAATAGGAATGTGTGTTTCCAGTGCGGACAAGCTGGGCATTTCAAAAGAGATTGTCCTCAGCTAGGTCATGGAGCATAGAATGAGCAAAGAGAAGTTACACAGATGGTAAACCAACCTAGAACGACCGAAACTAGAGGTGAGGGATCCGGTGTAGCTAAGCAGAAAGGGGTAGTTGGACGACCTCAACAGCAACTGCAACAGCAGCAGGGTAGAATGTATGCTATGACACACCAGGAAGCGGAAGAAGCTCCAGATGTCGTAACTGGTATGATAACTTTATGTAATCAATCCGCTTATGCATTATTTGATCCTGGTGCTACACACTCATTCATATCTAGTATGTGTACATTATATATAGATAAAATACCTGAACGTATGGATGAGGAATTATTTATCTCTACGCCTGTAGGAGATACTTTAGTGGTACATGAGTACTATAGGAATTGTGAAGTAATTCTTGGAGATCAAAGTTTTTGGGTCGACTTGATTCCATTAGAATTACTAGAATTTGATGTTATCTTAGGTATGGATTTCTTAAGTAAACACTATTCCACTATGGATTGCTTTAGAAGAGAAATAGTGTTTAGGAAACCCAGTGAAAAAGAAATAACTCTGGTAGGAAGTAAAAGAATACTCCCAGGAAGTTTAATATCAGCGATAAAAACTAGAAAACTGTTGAGTAAAGGATGTGAAGCCTATTTAGCATCTGTAGTAGTTTCCCAAGATAAGAAACTAAAACCTGAGGATGTACTTGTAGTACAAGAATTCTTAGATGTGTTCCCTGAAGAATTACAAGGCTTACCACCTGATAGGGAAGTGGAATTTACTATTGAGTTAATTCCTGGTACTGCACCTATATCCCAAGCACCATATAGGATGGCCCCAACGGAGTTGAAAGAGTTAAAAGTTCAATTACAGGAACTTGTGGATAAGGGGTACATTAGACCCAGTGTATCACCTTAGGGAGTGTCAGTCTTGTTTGTTAAAAAGAAAGACGGTACTCTTAGATTATGCATAGACTATAGATAGTTGAATAAGGTGACCATTAAGAATAAGTACCCATTGCCTCGTATAGATGATCTCTTTGATCAGTTAAAGGGAGAAACGGTATTCTCTAAGATAGATTCGAGGTCAGGCTATCACCAGTTGAAGGTGAAAGACACAGATGTTCTAAAGATTGCATTCAGAACTAGATATGGACATTTTGAGTTCCTAGTAATGCCGTTTGGATTGACAAATGCTCCTGCAGTATTTATGGACTTGATGAATAGGATATTCCATTCTTATCTGGATCAGTTTGTAATAGTATTCATAGATGACATACTAATGTATTCCAATAGTGTGGAAAAACACAAAGAACATCTAAGGATGGTATTACAAACTTTAAGAGAAAAGAAATTATATGCCAAATTTAGTAAGTGTGATTTTTGGTTAAATCAAGTCATATTTCTTGGGCATATAGTTTCAGCTAACGGAGTTAGTGTTGATTCTCAAAAGATAGAAGCAATAGTTAATTGGGAACAACCCCTGAATGTAACCGAAGTACGTAGTTTTCTGGGTTTAGTAGGTTATTATAGGAGATTCGTGGAGGGTTTCTCTAAGATAGCCCTTCCATTGACAAACCTGACCAGAAAAGATGTGAAGTTTGAATGGTCGCCAGAATGCGAGCATAGTTTTCAAATGCTGAAACAAAGGTTAGTATCAGCACCAGTATTAACTCTACCTACACCAGGTAAGGGGTTTGAAGTTTATTGTGATGCATCCCGGATTAGGATGTGTGCGGATGTAGGAGGGAAAAGTAGTAGCCTATGCTCCGCGACAGTTAAAGAAGCATGAATGTAATTACCCTACACACGACTTAGAATTAGCAGCAGTTGTGTTAGCTCTAAAATTGTGGAGACATTACCTGTTTGGTGAGCGATGTCATATATTTACAGACCATAAGAGTCTAAAGTATATCTTTGATCAAAAGGAACTAAACCTAAGACAGAGAAGATGGCTTGAATTGAGTAAAGATTATGACTGTACAATTGACTATCACCCAGGTAAAGCAAATGTGGTAGCTGATGCTTTAAGTCGAAAAACTAGAACAGCTGGAGCTAGTATTAATTCAGTGAAGGGTAGATTGATCCATGAGTTGTATAATGCTAGAGCAACATTATCAATTGGTCGAAAAGGAGGATTATTAGCTTTATTTCAAGTGCATCCTACTCTCGTAGAAAATATTCTACGTGAGCAATTAAAGGATTCTGATCTGAAAAAGTTAGCTGAAGAAGTGGATAAAGGATTGAGGACGGACTATCAACTAAGAACAGACAAAGTGCTACTAAAGGAGTGTAGGATTTGCGTAACTAAGGACTTAGCTCTTAGATAAGCTATCCTAGAAGAGGCATATAGTTCAGCATATGCTATGCACCCAGGCAGTACGAAGATGTACAGAATATTAAAGAAATCGTACTGGTGGCTAGGTATGAAAAAAGAAATAGCGGAGTATGTTGACAAGTGTCTAATATGTCAACAAGTTAAACCAGAGAGACAGAAACCAACTGGATTACTTAATCCACTCCCAGTACCAGAATGGAAGTGGGAACATATTACGATGGATTTCTTGTATGGATTACCTAAGACACCAGCAAGCTATGATGGTATATGGGTAATTGTGGATAGATTGACAAAAACAGCCAAGTTTTTACCTATTAAAGCCACTTATACCCGGGACCAACTAGCTAAGCTATATGTTGATCGAGTCGTAAGTCAGTTTGGAGCTCCAGTTTCAATTGTATCAGATCGAGACTCCAGATTTACATCAAAGTTTTGGCCTAGTTTGCAGAAAGCTATGGGGACCAAGTTATATTTCAATACTACTTTTCATCCATAGACAGATGGTCAGTCTGAGCAGATAATCCAGACATTGGAAGACATGTTGAGGGCATGTGTGTTGCAATTCAAGGGCAGTTGGGATACGCATCTATCGTTAATTGAATTTGTATATAACAACAGCTACCATTCGAGTATCGGAATGGCACCATATGAAGCCCTATACGGAAGACCATGTAGGACTCCGATATGCTGGAATGAAGTCGGTGAAAGGAAATTACTAGGTCCAGAACTTATACAACAAACATCAGATAACATTAAGATTATAAGAGATAATCTTAAGACGGCTCGAGATAGGCAGAAAAGTTATGCTGATAAGCGGAGAAGAGAATTAGAGTTTGAAATGGGTGATAAAGTATTTCTGAAATTATATCCGTGGAAAGGAATACTCAGGTTCGGTAGAAAAGGGAAGTTAAGCCCGAGATATATTGGACCTTATGAGATAATAGAAATGATTGATCCAATGGCATATCGATTGGATTTACCTCCAGAATTATTTCATGTTCATGATATGTTTCATGTAGCAATGCTTAGAAAGTATGTGCCAGATCCTACTCATATATTATCTGAGCAACCAGTACAGTTAAAAGAGAATTTGTCGTATAAAGAGGAACCAGTGGAGATTCTGGACAGAAAGGAACAAGTCTTGAGGAATAAGACAATCCCATTAGTAAAGGTGCTACGCAGAATCATGCTATAGAAGAAGCAACATGGGAAGTTGAGGAGAAAATCAGAAATAAGTATCCGCAATTGTTTAACTGACGGACTTGTGCCAAAATTTCGAGGATGAAATTTTTATAAGGAGGAGGTAAATGTGAACTCCGAATCCCAATTTTACACTTAAGTGTGTTTTCTTATTTAAATTGTCTTAATTTTCCATTTAATTGTGTGTCTCTATTTAAATTTATATAAATAAGTTGAGTAGGTAGATGAGAAAGTTAGTATGAAATGGTGAAGAAGGGATGAGGATTTGAAAAGAAAAATATGGAAATTAAGTTTGGAAAATTTGGGAAAAATTCGGGTAAGTATGGAGAAATTAAGTGAAGTGCGTTATGGCTGAAGAACTGAGAAAAATATGGAATTTATGTGAAATGCAGAAAATATGGGAAATTACTTTGGAAAAATTTGGAAAATCCGTATAAAAGTATCACAAAGTGGTGAGCAAACATGTACGGAGAACAATGTTCGTAGTAGTTAAGAGCAAGATCGTTGAGAATGAGGTCAGCGAGATCGTTGAGAGCGAGATCATTGAGATCGAAATCAGCGAGATTAGAGAGAAAATGGGAGAGAGCGAGACCAGCGAGAAAGCTGGAGAGAGCGAGAATGAAGGGAGCGAGACCAGCGAGAAAGCTGGAGAGAGCAAGAGTGGAGAGAAAAGTTAAAGCTGGAGAGAGCGAGAGGGAGAGCGAGATTGGAGAGGGCTGACCAGTGAGATTGCTGGAGAGAGAGAGTGTGAAGAGAGCGAGACTAGCGAGAAAGTGAGAGAGAGCAACACTGCCGAGAGCGGAAAGAGCAAGAGTGCTTATACCTCGTAATTCCCTCAGATTTGCAAACACAATGATAGCATATCCTAATTTATCATTCTCATAGCATATCCTAATTTATCATTCTCATAGCATATCCTTCCAACAGTGCTGATTTATCACAATCCCTGCTAAAACACAATGATACACTAGCACTACCTTTCAAATATCGAAGCACCCTTTTAACTACATTCCAATGCTCCTTCCCAGGATTTGACATAAACCTACTTATCATTCTCATAGCATATCCTAAGTCAGGCCTAGTACAAATCATCAAATACATAATACTTCCAACAGTATTACAATAGGGAATATTAGCCATCTCTAACCTTTCTTGTTCAGTAACAGGACACTGAGACGAAGAAAGCCTAAAATGAGATGCTAAGGGTGTCGAAACTTCCTTACAACAAGACATATTATACTTCTCAAGCAATTTATGCATATAACTCTCCTACGAAATGGTTAACAAACCTTTCTCCCTATCTCTTTTCATATCCATGCCTAGGATTCTTTTCAGTTCACCTAAATCTTTCATCTAAAATTCACTATTCAATTGTTTCTTGAGATCACAGATTTCAGAATAATCCTTAGACACCAAAATCATATCATCTACGTACAGAAGTAGATAAGTATATGTACCTTTCTGAGATAGTTTCCAATATACATAGGCATCATATGAGCTCTTGTGAAACCCTTGCTTCAGAATAAAGGTGTCAAACCTGATATACCACTGTCTCGACGATTGCTTCAGTCCATAGATAGACCTATGAAGACAATAAACCATGACTTCCTTTCCTTTCACCTCATAGCCCTTAGGTTGAGCCATGTAGATCACTTCCTCCAATTCACCATGAAGGAAAGTTGTGGTGACGTCCATCTGTTCAACAAACATATCAAATTGAACAACAATAAATAAAATTAATCGAATGGACGAATGCCTCGCCACCGGAGAGAAAATCTCATGAAAGTCAACTCCCTCCTTTTGAGTGTAGCCCTTGGCTATCAGTCTAGCCTTATACCTAGACTTGTTGTCACCTCATGTACCTGGCTTGATTTTATAAATCCACTTTGACTGAATGAATTTCTGATTAGGAGGCTTTGAAACCAATGACCATGTCTGATTCTTCTGCAACGAGAACAACTCTGCTTCCATAGCATCATTCCAATGTTCCTTCGAATCAGATACAATAGCCTCCTCAAAAGTAAGAGGCTCTGCTTAAATGCTGTCAGCTGCACAAGTAAGAGTATAAGCAACTAAATTAGCATAACCATACCTAGTAGGAGCTTGCCTCACCCACTGAGGCCTGTCACATGTAAGCTGATAGTTCTGTAGGTCACTGCTACTTGAGCTTTCTTCACCAAAAGCTCCCTCATCAATTAAAGTCCTCTGCAGTTGAGGCTGTCTACCCTCAAAACTGGATGACTAATCACTAGAATCACCTGAACTAATTGATGGTTGTGCTTTAGAATCAATTCTAACATCTGCCTCAACCTGATCAATTGTCTGCTGTTTCTACTAGTCTTTGACATGAAATGACATCTCTGTTTCATTAAAGGTCACATCTCTGCTGATAATGTATTTATTTCTGCCCTCTTACAAGCACCAAAGTTTATATCCTTTAACACCCTGAGGATAGCCAATAAACATACATTTCAGTGCCCTCTTATTCAGTTTCCCTTCCTTAACATGAGCATAAGCTGAGCACCCAAACACTCTGAGATGATCCAAGTTTGGAGCTTTTCTTGTCCATATCTCCTAAGGAGTCTTTAGGCCTAAAGAGAAAGACGGACTCCTATTAATAAGATAACAGGCTGTTTGGGCAGCTTCCCCCTAAAACTTCAAGGGTAATGAAGCATTTGTCAAGAGACATCTTGTACGCTCCATAATTTTTCTATTGAACCTCTCAGCTAAACCATTCTGCTATGGAGTGTACGTAACAGTGAAATACCTCGTAATTCCCTCAGATTTGCAAAATTTATCAAATTTGTGATTCACAAATTCCAAACCATTATCTGTCCTTAGATACTTTGCCTTTCTGCCTGTCTGGTTCTCAATTTGCTTTTTCCATTCAAGAAATTTTCCAAAAGCTTCATCCTTCTGTTTTAGTGGATACATCCACACCTTTCTTAAAAAGTCATCAATGATCGACATAAAGTATCTTGAACCTCCCATAGAAGGTACCTTTGTAGGACCCTATAAATCTGAATGAATATAATCCAAAATTCCTTTGGTAGAATGCTTCCCTTTCCCAAACTTCACTCTAGTAGACTTTCCCATTATGCAATGTTCACAAAATGGGAGTTCAATGTCTTTTAACTCCTCCAAGAAAACCTTGTTCTGAAAGAGCTTGAAGACCTCTTTCACTGACATGAGCTAGTTTGTTATACTATAACATAGATTTATCTGTTTCTTTCCCAGATGCAACAGTAACACTATCTGAAACTGCAGTACCCTCCAACACATAAAGACCATTCCTCAAGGTCCCCTTCAACTTAACCAAAGAACCCTTGATAACCTTCAGAACTCCATTCTCAAATTTATAGGAATAACCTGGTCTATCTTATTCGCCCAGAGAAATTAGATTTCGTTTGAGTTCTGGAAATACCTTACATTTGTAAGAATTCTGATCATACCATCATGTGTTGTAATTCGAACTGACCCAATTCCTTTTACATCATAAGCACATTATCACCAAGCAGAACTGATCCCCCATCATTTTCCTGAAAGTCAATCAAGAAATCCCGATTAGGAGTCATGTGAAACGTGCATCCTGAATCCATGATCCAAGCATTCTGAATGTCCCTGCTGGACACCATCAAAACCTCTGCTGAATCATACCCATCAGTAATATTTGCTGCACTAGAATCCTCTGTATGCTTTCTACTTGATGCTTACTTGCTCTTATTCAAAGGGCAATTTTTTCTAAAGTGTCATTCTTTATGACATAGGAAACACTTTTTGCTTTTCTCCTTTGATTTCGATCTGGATCTCGACTCTTTTCCTTTTTCGTTCTTTTTCTCACTTTTGTCTCTGGCCATGAGTAACTCTCCATCCTTCCGTTACTTTTTAATCTCGAGATTTCTCGTTCTCAAGGCATCCAACACTATATCCATGGACAATGAATCCCGTCCATATTTAATAGTTGCCTTAACTTCTCGATACGATTCTAGCAAAGAATTCAGAAGAATAACTGCTTGATTTTCATCCGACATCTTCTTACCGATGTTATTGAGATCAACTATAATCTTTTGAAATTCATCTAAGTTCTCTTCTAAGTCTTTACTTGAGTCCATCTTATATCCAAAGAATTTCTCCTTTAGATATAATTTATTTGGCAAGGACTTAATCAAATAAAGACTTTCCAATTTCTTCCACAACTCCGCTGTAGTAGTGGCCTCATCTACTAGTCTAAGCACTCCATCTGATAGATACAAAATTATCGTCGAATAGGCCATCTCATCCATATCTTTTTTCAGCTTCTGTAATTGTTGGTGGAAGGTTATCTTCATCTAAGATTTTGGCTACCTTTTGTTGTACCAGAATAGCCCTAATCTTTTTCCTCCATAACCCGAAATCACTTTTTCCATCAAATTTAATAACTTCGAACCGTGTAGACATCGAATCCATCTGTCAAATTAATTCCAACAAAAATATCCCTGGACAAAGAATATGCCAGCACACACTACCACACACCCTTCTTGGATCAACTGGAGCTCTGATACAACTTGTGAGAGTTTTTTAATCTAACTTAGATGGCCAAATAGAATGCAAACAATCAGTAGAAATAAATCGAAAGCAGTAAATAACACCAAGATATATAATGGTTCGACCAGTTTGGTCTACATCCACTTTGAGAACCAGCTTGAATTAATTTATTAATGAGCAATAAAGGAATTTTACAAATTACAGATAATCAACGAAATCACCAATCTGTAATTTTAGTATCCATTGATACCGAGAGATCTGCACACAACTCGCCTCTGAAAACTGAGAACAACCCGCTGCAAAATAGCCCAAAACAGTCAAACCCACGCACTGAAACGGAACTGACCGGCGCACCCACGCGCTAAACCGGAGCTGACAAGTGCACCCACGCGCTAAACCGGATCATTGACAAGGTACTGTATTCTACTTAGCAACTCATTAATTTTTTAGCAAACAAAGAAACAAACAACTATTTTTAAGTCATCTGCAGTAGCGGAATATCAAAGCATGGCCACTACTATATCAAAACTTCAATGAATAACTTTCATCCTTCAAGACTTGCATGTGCACTACTCTCTTTCAATATAGATCTATTGTGACAACAAGGCTGCAATTTACATTTTTTCAAACCCTGTCTTTCATGAAAGGACAAACCATATCGATATTAATTGTCATATAGTAAGAAACAAACTCAAAAAAGGGTTCATCTCTACTCCTTTTTCACTTCCTTAGCAACTTACAAACTTATTTACGAAACAATTAAGTTCATCTAACTTTCAAAACTTCATCACCAAGCTTGGATATGGTTTCATGCTTACACCATCTCCAACTTGAAGGGGATATAGGAAATGCAGGAAGCTGTCTAATTAAGAAGGTTTCGATTTCATTTATTGAGACACTAACCTAAATGTTCTTTAGTTTGATATATATATATATAAAATTTGGTGATTAACATTGCTTAGTCCAAATGATATGCATCCATTTTACACTTTCGTCAATCTTTTGCAAATTTATGCCTCCTCCAATATAAAATTGTATTTGTTACGGTGTCAATCTAAATATGACTTAGGGTGTAGTTGGAGTACTATTTTGAAATGGTTTCAATTTTGAAACAAGCTTTTAATTATTCAAACCTAATTTCTATGATATAAAAATTTCATTTAAATATTAAATTAAGAAAACACCAATATTATATTATTGCATTCGCACAACACCAAATTTATTTTTCAATAAATTAAAGCTGCTCATGTTTACAAAAATCTAATCGGGACCATGCAAACATACAAATTGTAAATAAAGGCAAATATATGTCACATTATATGTAATACAATCAATAAAATATATATATATAGGCTCACAAGAAGATAAAAACAAATAATAAATTGTCATGACTCATATCAAATACAACAGGTTAAATTGTAATTTATTCTCGTAGTTCCAAAAAAGTTAGAACTTCGTCCTAAAAAGGAAAAATAAAATTATGATTGTAAATTAGAATTTAATTTTTAAGATTTGATAAAAACTCTCATAAATCATCACTAGTTCATAATAAAAAGTTGGTTTTTTTTTCCCCTTTTCTCCCCAACTTGTTTATTTTAATTCCAAATTAACGGTTTGTACAGAGTAACTTGTGTTTAGAATGTTTAATTAATTTTACTATTGTGTAATTAAAACTAGAATGGTTTATTTTTTTATCTGTGCTTGAAATCACTTTTTTAGTATTTCTTTTTTTCATTTAAAGATATTTTTGAAGTTGAATTGATCAGGGTGATATCTTATAATTGAAGATTTTTAAAAATAAAAATAAAAATAAGGAAAATTATTTATATAAAATAGTAAAATTTTAATTTTTTTTATAGAAGCTGACAGAGATTTATAGAAATCTATCCATATCTATTAATGTCTATCAATGTTAGAAACTTAAAGTCTATCATTGATAAATGCTGATAGAGAAGCCTATCCAGTATCTATTAGTGTTTTTTTTTATATTTTTGTAAATAATTTGGTATTTTTCTATCTGTGAAAATTTTCTTCTTGAAATTTTGAGATTTCAACGACTTTGAAATTTTGGTAAGGGGGAATTTCGTTTATTCCCTCATTTAAAAAAATTCATTTTTTTTTTTTTTTTTTTTTTTTTAAGAATTAGCTACTTTAGCTCCAGATAATGTATAGTTTCACATGTCAATGTCAATTCCGACAATAAAGCTTTTTCAACGTATTTTTTTTTTCAATTTTTCTCAATTTTCAATTTTATTTTCAATCCAAAACTTTCATTTCTAAATAAGTTGAATTTGAAAAAAAATTACATACAGAAACATATATTTATTTTTAACCCCATTCATACTTTTTCCATTAAATTTTTATTCATTTCACCTCAAAATTGAATTCATATGAGTTTTTGTTTTTTTACTCTCCAAAACTTTCATTTGCAAAAAACCGAAGTTGAGAAAAATAAAACATATATTTATTTTTAACTTCATTCAAACTTTTTCTATTGAATTTTGTATGCAAATATTTAAGGTCTCTTTCAATTTTGTAATTAATTAACAATATTTGATATTATTTTGTACTCATTTTTTCTATTTTTTTTTAAAAATTTTTGCTCTCATATTGACATTTATACCGATATTTACAATATAAATCTAAATGTTGTTTTACTCTATAGAATTGATAACTAAAAATGATCAAGTATAAACCAATTAAGCTACAATCAAAGTTTCATTAATTAATTATTATAACTATTTTCATAAATTTTCATAAATTTTTTTAAAATTTATAAAATTGGGACTTCGATATTTCAAACTTGGAATATAGCAAACGTTTCGTCTACCGTTGAACTGCAAAAACAAATATTATAAAAGGACCACTATTTTCACACGTGGTTTTAAGATCATATAATTAGAATCAAACAAACAACATAAGTTCACATATTGATATCGAAATAAGAAAACATAGGACCACACATCATTAACAAATAAACATATGACTTCGACGTAACCAAGCATAGTCCAGCTTAGGTTACATTAATTTCCATAAACAAACAAAAAATGGTCCACATTATTATAAACAAGAAAACACGAGGGACTTGCATAATCTTAATGTATAATAATTAGAGGATTTTATTAGTACAAAATTAATTCTAAGAGGTGGGTTGGATTATGATCAAAATTAATTCTTTGTTGTTCAACTGACGAATGAGAATGTTGGTTATGTACATGATGATGTTGGTGAGATACAATCTGATGGTAATGTATCAAACCATGATGATGATGATCATCTTGATGAGTCTTCATCTAATGAAGAAATTCACGAGGAAGATGCATATGAGGAAGTGGTTCATGGAGAATGTCATGAGAAGGTGGGAAATCTATTCCCTAAGTGGAGGATACTAAGGCTCGAAAGTTCACTAGCGTGCGTAATCCTTCAACAAGGTATCCAAATTCAGAGTTCATTCTAGTTAGTGACGATGGAGAGCTAAAGAATTATTAAGATGTTTTGTCTCATGATGAAAAAGATTAGTGGCTCGACATAATGAAGGAGGAGATAAATTCCCTAGAAAAGAATGGGACCTATGAGCTAGTGAGACCTCCAAAGGGCAAGAAAGTATTGAAAAACATATGGATTTTCAAGTACAAGAAGAATGGTGAGAAGATAGTGAGGTACAAAGCCAAATTAGTGGTTATGGGATGCAACCAGAAAAAGGGTGTTGACTTTGATGAAATCTTCTTTCCAGTGGACAAAATGACATCTACCAGAACAACGTTAAGATTGGTAGTAAGTCTTGATCTTGATATAGAGAAAATTGATGTTAAAAACTGCTTTTTTTACATGGTGACTTGTATGGAGAGATCTACATGGAGCAACCTGAAGAATTTGAAGAAAAAAGGGAAAGATAAACTTGTTTGCAAGTTGAAGAAGAGTCTTTATGGGCTTAGACAAGCTCCAAGGCAGTGGCACATTTTATTCGTTTATGATAATCAATTATTATAAACGAACTACAACTGATTCTTGTGTGTATTTTAGAAAGTTCCTTGCAGGCAACTTCATCATTCTTCTTTTATATGTAGATGATATGTTGATAGTTGGACAAGATATAGATATGATTCAAAATTTGAAGAAAGACTTATCAAAGTCATTTGTCATGAAAGATTTAGGTCCTACAAAGCAAATCTTAGTTATGGAGATTGCTCACGATAGGAAATCTGGAATATTGTGGTTATCCTAGGAGAAGTATATTGAATAGGTGTTGGAAAGATTTAATATGAAACATGCTAATCCTGTTAGTACACCTCTAGCAACTCACTTTAAACTAAGTAAGAGAGCTTGCCCTACAATGAAGAAAGAGAGAAGTTATGTCATCCATTCCTTACTCTTTTGCTGTTGGTTCTTTGATGTATGCTATGGTGTGTACTAGACCTAATATTACGCATGTAATCAGTCTAGTGAGTCATTTTCTATCCAATCCAAGTAAGACTCATTGGGAAGCAGTGAAGTGGATCTTCATATACTTGTGGGGCACCTCCAAATTGAGTATATGTTATGGAGGTGGCAAACCTATACTTGAACGCTATACTGATGCAGACATGGCAGGTAATCTTGATAACAGAAAGTCTACCTCAGGTTATGTGTTTACATTTTCAAGGGGAGCCATTTCATGGCAATCCAAGCTACAAAAATGCGTAGCATTGTCCACAACCGAGGCAGAGTATACTGCAAGAGTGGAAGCAAGCAAGGAGATGTTATGGCTAAAAAGGTTCATTCAAGAGTTGGGTTTGAAGCACGGTGAGTATATAATATTTTGCGGTAGTCAGAGTGTTATGGATTTGAAATATCACTTAAACGGTGATATAATATTTAAAATCAGAGTAACTGATACGTTTTCATTTCATGGTGGGACATCATCAATAAACAATGGAAGGAAAAAAAAAGCTTGTAAGGACATTCACTTTTTGTCCAATTCTCATTTTTTAAGAGATAAAGATATAAGAAATATAGCTCAATTAACATAAAATTTGTATTACCGTCTTCAAATCTACAAACATTCACCTTGAGTTTGCCTATTTAAACCCAACCAATTCCCACGAATGCTTCACACAACCATAAACAAGAAAAACTTAGTTCAAAGCCTCCAATTCCAACTCCCTCTCTTTTCTTTCCTTTACAATAATGGAATCCTTGTTTCTCACCACAAACCCACTGCTCGGTCGAAACTCTTCGCTTGCGTTGTTGCCTTCCTCCTCCTCCTCCATCTCGACTCAGCTGAGTAGCAAGGTCGAGGTTAGGAGAAGTAAAAGTGAAAAATTTAATAAGACAACGACGTATGTGCCAACATCCATCGTCGCCTCATCAGCATAGAAACGAAGGGCCGGTAAGGGGTTGTCTGCGAATGTACCGGTGGACGGTTCGGTTGCAGTGACGGGAAAGTGAAGGATGTGTCGTGGAAGGAAGTGCAATACGAACCGGGGTCAATCGGACATAGGGCACCGTTTCCGGGAGAGGTCGATAAAAAGAAGTAGATGGAGTATATTACAAAAATAGTGGGTTCAAAAGTGTATGATGTTGCTATTGAAACGCCATTGCAGCTTGCTCCCTTGTTGTCTTCTCAATTAGGGATTAATCTCTGGCTCAAGAGGGAGGATTCTCAACAGGTAAACTATACACTTGATAATTAATTTTTCCCGACTCTTAATTTCTATTCTAATTATTTTTCCTTATTGCATTAGTTTCTATCTGTTAAAAAGCAGCAGCTAATTCTTGGGAAGGGGAAATTAGATTAATTTAACTCGGTTTTATAACTATTTTATTGAGGATCTCACGTTAGAAAGATGGAGAAATTTGGTCTCACAATATTACAAAGTACATACATTACTTTTTTCATTGTCACGATTAATTCATATGGTAATAGAGCTTCATGAAATCTAGAAGAACCAACTACATTGAGAATCAAAACCCTTTGACTTAAAAAAATGTTTATCTACTTTCGACATAAGCACCTATAGCTTTGCTTTTGGAACTAGGAAAGGTCTCACATACTAATAATGGATATTAATGGTACTCACTTAGGAGGTGTTTGATAAATGGGTATGAGTTATTGAGTTGGGTGAGTATTTATTATCCATGTTTGTTAAGCCCATAAAGAAAACCTATGGGTTATTAAAACTCTTTTTTTACCCACTCAAAACTCTCATTTTTTATGCACTCAAAACTAGGATCTTTATATTAATATGGTTGTTTTCAAAATTTATTAGAGAAATAATAACTTTTGCATACGTCATGACATGTAATTTTTGTGTTTATATTATGACAAGGATATTATAAGTATCGAAAAGAACATATATTTTGTGATTTTTTTTTTTGGAAGCTGCCACATGTTCAGTCGGTTCATATTATTTTTGTGATCTTATGAAAAATGTTATTATACTACATCACATTCTCACCATCATAATCAAATGAAAGGTAATTATCTTTTGTACAATTTCAATTCCAAATATACTACCCATATTATATAAAAATATACTGTGAAATAATAAAGTTAAGTTAGCAAGATTCAATAAATATACATACAATAATACCAATTAGTAATTGGGATAATTACCTTCAATATATATACATACAATATACAATATACCAATTAATTGAGTAGCAATATGAAATATATTTTATTGGTATGTTTTACTGATTGAAGAGAATTAGAATTATTACAGTCTTTGAAAAGAATATATGAAAAATAATCTATTATGTTCTACAAATTGAGAAAAAAATTGAGATTGTCCAGTTTATGTCATAAATGATTTAAGAAAATACGTGTATATTTGAAAATTAATCAACAATAGCAAAACATAAAACTAAAAAATAAAAGAATGAAATAAAAAATAAATAAAAAAATAGAACTAATCTCATTCACAAAAAACTGCATCAGATCCCCAATTCAACTCAACTCTGCACAACAAACACAGATAATAATTATCAACTCAACTTAACTCTGCAAACAAACACAGACAATTTAACTCTCCAGATAATAATTACCAACACACCTTTAACAAGTATTTTGAGACAAAAAAAAAACTGTGATATATAATATATATATAGAAAAAGATGAGAAAAACAACAAAACAAAGACTCAATTGCATCCTTATCAGTCCCAACAATTTGGTTTAGCTTTAATCAAGAAAATAATTGGACCAAGAGCCTGCCCAAACTTTGTAAGGGGTTAATAAGGCATTTTCTATACTAATATACTAATTAAATAGACCAAATTACAAGAATATATTTTTTTCATGAATCATATAGTGGGTTACAATATTACATAAAAATCAAGCTCAAAAGTCTATAATACCCCTATTAATTTCTAGCCATTAAAGAGAAAAAAAAAACATTAAAAAACACACCAACATGGAAATGTGGAAATAATGTGTATTAAATTAGTTTTTTCTGAAATTTTTAATTTTTCTCCCTCCATGATTACCCCATTTTTTCTCCCTGGTCCACCACCTACGACACCTTCTCCATCTTCTTTACATTTTCTTTTTCAATTTAAAATATATATGTGTTTATTTTAAATAATATTTTATGTTTTAATTTATTGTGTTAGTATTATTGTTGTATAATGTGAAAATATATATTTTCAAAATAATTAAATATACATGCATAGATATGACAAATTATGTGAAATATATATCTCAATAGAAACGAGACTAAAATTAATTATGGAGTATATATTATAATTATTTTAAATGAATTTGGAATAACCTCTTATATATTTTAAATAAACATTTTATATATACAATAAAAAAAATAAACAGAAATGAAAATGAAGATTTGTAATTATAATTTTGCATTAATTATAGTCCATTAAAAAGGAAAAAAGTATATATTTGCAAAATAACAAAATATACATCTCAATTTCAAATATATATGTATATAAATGACAAAGTATATGAAATACCTATCTTAATTGAAACGAAACTAAAATTAAAATATGTTGTATATAATATATAACAACCTTATATTTGTACTAATTTGAAATACATGTAGAATAAATCTCGTATATATTTCAAATAAACCTTGTATACATATATAAGAAGTGAAGCATAGATGAAAACAAATACTTTCAACAATAATTCTGCATTAAATACAACCACCGAATTTAAGGATTCTGAATGTTTGATCAAAATCCATAATATGTAAATAAAAAGGAAAATTTGTGACAAATTTGTAATTAATTAGAAAAAAATATTCTTCAAAAAAAAAAAAAAAGAGTCTAAAATCAAGGGAATACAAATCATGCATTAATGTAATATAATATTAAATTCGGTTTGAATTTTTTAAATATTTTAATAATAAAATAACATAAAATTTTAATATGAGAGAGAATGTATTATAAAATAATAAAAAAATTTCTAAAACTAAAAGATATATATCATACCCGTTAATGAATAAAATAAAAGATCATTAAGTGTAAACTTACCATTAATGATGACATATAATGAAATGTTAATTATTTTTTTAAAAAAAATCTCCAAATGATTATTAATATTAACGTTTTGAATTATGTTTAATATTTTGATTACAAAATAATACTAACATTTAATAATAGAGAGGGTGTACAATAAGGTTAAAATTGTTCCAAAAAATCTGAAAATTTAGTTAGGTAATATAATTAAAGTTTAGGACATTTATAAAATATTACTAGTAAAGTATGTCAGTTTTATAAATCCTTCTTAATTTTTTTCTAGTGATGTAGTCCACGAACTTCTTGGGCCAAAATAAAAAGTGAGTTCATCTATCTATCTCCTACTCCCCAAACTCCTTATAATTTGCACCTAACAGCTAGTTTCCTCCCCATTAATTCTTTACTATATAATCTTCATGTTTTTTAGAAAATTCAAAATCAAATGATTGTCAAACAAGGTCACTTCAGTGAAATCGGAGATCAAATAAAAATAATAAGGATTGATTGTAATTATAAATGGATGTGACATATGTAGGTATTCTCATTCAAGATCCGGGGAGCTTATAATATGATATCTCAACTTCCAGAAAACCAATTGAAATTAGGGGTTATCTGTGCATCATCTGGGAATCATGCTCAGGGAGTTGCATTATCTGCTCAAAAAATAGCTAAAGAGGAGAGCACTGAGACAGGCATGACATTCATACCTCCTTAATGAAGATGTTATAGCTGGCCAAGGTACTGTTGGCATGGAAATTGGCCGTCAAATGA
>NW_028327019.1:0-40003 GCF_027475165.1 Benincasa hispida
CATTTGTAAAACTTACAAAGTAGGTTGTATCCATAGTGTTACAAGGATAAGACACCCAACCTTATCTATATACTATAAACCTTTAAGGTTATTAATTAAACATGATTCACCTGTATGTCGACTGTAACATCCTGAATTTTAGGTGAATTTAAATTAGTTTTCATAAGTTCATTGGATTTTATTTTTTGTTTTTTGAAGCCAAATTTGAGAAGAAATTAATTTAAATTAAGTTGATTAAAGAAATTGGAATTAATTTGGCAAAAGATTTGATATGTGGATTGAGATTTTTGGAAAATTTGAATTTAGATTTGTTGAAGGCGTTGGGATTGGTGTCCTTAATTTCTTTCTGTCGTAATTTTTAAACTTATATAAATAAATTGTTATTAATAAAATAAAATATTTTATTTGTGAATTAACTCAATCCAATAAACTAAAATCCAAGGTTATTTTATGTAACTTAAACATGTACGTGGTTGACATACATGTGGATCATGTTTAGGTAATAACCTAAATAGTGTGTAGTATATGAATAAAGTTGGGTGTTTTATCCTGGTGACACTACAGATATGACCCGCTTTGTAATTATCACAATTGTTGTAAAGTGTTAAAAGACGATTTGATCTTAATAATTGATGTACAGACATCTTAATAATAATGTTTTAATCTTAATAATTGATTTGACTATACGAAGAGTTTGTATAAGATCGGGCCGTGAAATGATTAGTCTCTCTTTATAACAATGTTACTTGAAGAGATTAACATTTCAATAGAATGACCATAGGTGACTCGACCTTAATCTTGAGTGAGTTGTGAACTCTTGTCTATGAGGGTAATCCTTTGATCTGTATTGGTGAGAGTGGCCAGATTCGTCGGCTCAATATGTTTACTACCATTTTTGGAATTTGTCTGAGTAGGAAGCTGTGAACATAATTACACAAGATGGAACTCGCTCCTTCTCGGTTCTAGTGTAAGTAGATGAATTTCTCCTTTAAGGGTTGATTTCGGGTCTTGACTAATGAAGGCACTCACTCTCTCACTAGCTAGAGAGTGCACTAGTTTATAGTTGGACTATAACTCATTATTTATTAGAGAGATCAATGGTACTTAAGAAGATAAATGTAACTATGAAGGTAAAACTGTAATTTAATTCAGCTGTATTTATGAGCAATTCATGAAAGGTCAACTTACTGTTGATTGGTTATATCTCTGGACACAAAAATATATCTACAGTGCTAAGAGTGCAGCTGTCGGTCTTTAGTGGAGTGACTGACAGTTAATAAATATAGATAATTAATTAATCTCGTATCATTGAAGCTTCTAATCTGTAGGTCCATAAGGTCTCCTTGCTAGCTCACTAAGGATAAAACAAGGGATAATTATGTTTGGAATAATTTGAATTGTTCAAATTATATAATGGAATTAAAGGCATTAACTATATTACTGTGATTTATATAAAGCATAATGTATATTGATACATTAAAGTATATAGTTAATATAGATTTGATTTATAATTAAAACTTTATAATATGTGAGAGATAAATATTTGAATAAGATTAAAATATTATTTATATGAATAAGATTCATGTAAATACTATAGGTTAAAATTAACATGAATGAAATTCATATTAAAACCATAGGTTATAAGAGAGTATTGCATTTTAATATGATTAAAATATATAATATATAGTTGACTAACTAAAGGTTAGTTAATTAATTATATCGTATTTTATATATATATATATATATATATATTATTTTTTATAGAAATATTTCATAACTCCCATAGGTAGTTATTTTGCTGTTTCACGTGGGAGTTAATTAACTCTCTTTGTCCATACCTTTTCTCTGACTAATGCTGCATAGAGAAGAAAGTGAGTGGCTTATAACATGAAAAAGAATAATTTTTCTCATAAAGAAATCTCATTTCCTCTCTCTAGCTCTCTGCATCTTCCTTCTCCCAAAAACACTTAAAAAGATTACACTTCCCATCTTTTGTCCTGAGAATAGTAGAGACTTCAAGTGATGGTGTCCTGTTCGTTGGGTTATTTTTCGATGTTTGTGCAGAAGAGTTCGTGTCCAGTTCTTGGAAAGGAGTTACGTGAAGATAAGATCTTCAAGGGTAAGTTTCTAATTATCTCTTCTCCATCTCCCAGTAGTATGCTTGTGCGGATGTTTATCTCTGTTATTTTCTTCTCTTGTTTCATGTTTTTCAAATTGATTGTTAAATGCAAGACATTCACACGCTTCTGGAAAGGAATTCCATTCCTTCAATTGGTATTAGAGTTGGGTTGTGCTATTTTTTTTCAATTTGAAATGAAAATCAGAGAACTGGTGGAATTTATTCTGCATTATGAATGTTTGGTTTGCGAAAATGGATGTTTTCGAATTTGGCATTTAGTTTACTACTTTAATTTTGATTATAGTTGTAAGGGTCCGTTTCTTTGGGCATTTCATTTTATGCAACCGAGTCTGTAAGTCCGTGTTGTCCAATGAGCAATAGTTGCCGAGGAGATCGGTAGAAAATGGAGAAAAAATGGAAAAAGAACGAAATAGATACATGTATTTTGTGTTGGAGCGTAAAGGCACAACGTTAAGCTACGACACAGAAGGTCCAGCATTGCGGCACTCGTTGACAATGTTGCAACCCTACTGTCGAGTGTTGCAGCGCTGGAAGCAATGTAGCATTATGTTATGGAATAAGTGTCGTGACACTCCCCAATAGCATTGTGGTGCTTCGAAGCCTGCACGCGCACATTCCAGATGGTTGGAGGTCGTGGGTTTGAGCCTTAGGGTGGTTTTCAAATTATTATGTAATTTTTGTTATTTTAATTAATTAAGTTAATATAATATGATTATATTGATTTAATTAATTTTTAGGGTACTAAATATTTGTTCCATTTTTTGCTGTTTATTTAATTTTACATTTGATATATGATTAATATTATATGTTGCATAATGTATATCATATAGTTTTAAAATTCCATCTTAGGATAGACATTAATCACACATCATAATTAATATAAATGTTATATTATATAGTTGCATGATTTTTTAAGCATGGGTACACATCATATCTAATATAAATGTTATATTATATGAATGCATATTTCATTAAGCATATCCATGCATCATACATTAATATATTTTTATATTATATGGTGGTGATAACTCTGAAAAAGAGTTATAATTCCTAGCTTAATTTAGGCTTGTAAATAGATTTTGATTGTTTAATTATCATATTTTGTAGGTAAATTCATCCTGGGAGGCAAATAAACCAATTACAAGAAAAAAGGGCGAAAAAGGAGCAAAATTAGAGTTTGGATGCATCAATTAGGAAAAAGTTAGAAAAATTACCAAACTGCCAAGGAGAGCAATACTACAACCCTCCTGTGACCCTTAAGCAATGCTGAAAAACAGTTAGCGCTTTTTCAAGGCATGCATGCAGTGTCACAACCTTGGTGCAACGTTGTAAGGCAGTAAGTATGGATATAGCGTTGCAACGCTGTCCTAGAGCGTCACGATACTTTCGAAGATGGCTAGAAATTCAACAACCACGCGTACACAATGCAGCGTCACACGAGCGCTACAACGACTCCTTGATGCTCGAGGGTTAATGTCGACAAGAGTGCTTAGTTTCTATAAATACTTCACTTGTTTTAGGGTTAATTTTCTACGCAAAAACTGATGGAGGCCGAGGATAGACTCCAATTTCTTCCACTTCCTTTATCTTTCTAGCATCATTAGGTTCGATTTTCTTAATTTCTTTTGGATTGTAAGCATGAATTGGATTGTCTCTTTGATTTGTCTATGAACCAGTGAGATAAGCTTTCTTTCCAGTTTTTAGAGCATTAAATCTTGGTTAATTTCTTGAGATTTATGTTTCCATGATTTGATTGCATTATGAATTTATGTCTTCTTTGAATCCATTATAATTTCAATATGTATGTTTATGTTGTTGAATTTTTGCTCATAAGCATGCATTACCTCGCTATTGATTCTTAGTTATGTCACGTTCTTTTAGAATGTCTAGCTAAAATCACCTAAGTAACAATAGTTAATTGTGCATTTGATGGCTATTCCTAGCATGTATGAATTGCTAGGTTGAAAGATAAATTTGGTTAATGAATTAAGCAAACTATTTTGTTAATCGACACAATAGAATCCTTAATCGTAATGCACATGTTTTTAGTTCTATATGGTTACTATCGAACCAATAGAATCGTGAAGCATGTAAATTAATTACGAAACTACTGTCCAACCTTAATTAATGCTTAGGACGCTTTCTTGATTCGGTCTTTGTTAGTTGTCATCCTTTGTAGAGGCTAGTTTGGTCGCATCGAGCGAGTTGTTGTGCACGTATAAGTCGAATGCATAATTAATTTGCGAAAGTCGATGATAGAAATTGTATTGGATGTCTCTTTTGCACTAGAAACTAGATAGACCAATCCTAGTTTACATTTTTCCTTTTCATTTTAATTTCATGAACGTATTTCATTTTATTCAAACCAAAACCCCCATTTTATTTCTTTGCATGGTTGAATTTAGTTTAAGAAGAGATTTAATCCTAGGCTCCCTTAGGTTCGATCCTGTACTTGCCACTTATGCTACTAGGTAGTAAGAAGTAGGTTCAGTGAATTATAAATATTATTTGCTTATGTTAAGGGTTTATTTGCAATGGTAAATCTCGACCTAACAAATTGGCACGGTTTCCGGGGAGCCAACCCAATTAATCTATTTTTTTAGTTAAATTTGACTAGTAACCTTTAAAGACACCAAAAAGATTTTCCTTTATCTTTGAGTGTACTTGTTTTTATTATGAGGGATGATATTAACATCTATTGTGAGCTTCTTGCAAGACAAGCGGCTCAATGAAAAGAAGAACAAGAGGTACGAGAAATTAATGAGCTTAGAAATCAAATATTCGAACTAACCTCTCTTGTTCAAGTTTTGGCTACAAGGCAATTGTAGGAGCTTGAGACATGTTGAGTTATTTCACTTCAAGGTCATTCATCTGAAGCATATCCTCAACTTTCGCGTGGTCCTGTTCGTGATTACAATTCCTCTTGGGAGATGTCAGGCGAAACTTCAATGTCGATGCATACTTCTTCTTCCAATTCAAGCATTTCATTAGAAGATTTAGTCAGGCAACTTTCTAACAAGAATTCTCAAGTTACCAGTAGGATAGCTTCTATTCTGAATATGAAGCTATAACTAAATTTCAAAATTTGAGTGGCTTGTTGCTCAGATTACTAAGTCAGTTGGAAGACTTGCAGAGTCCTTGTTGCAACCATCTTCTGATCCTATCGACTCGAGCAACAATGAGTTGACTGGCATCGACCATCATGTTGAGAAGCTGAGTCCTCAAACTTCAAGCTAAGGTATAACGTTGAGTTCTTTAATGTTGAACTTGCTAATAGTTCTTCTCAGTTTGAGCAAGAGTCTATTGAGTCTCACCTGGAGACTCAAACCCCCATACAAGTTTAAATGGATCCTATTTCACAGCTTGTAAATTCCATGCCTCCACTGGAAAGCAAACCGGAGCTACAAAATGTTTATACTACTGATGTGAGACCCATAGCCCATTTTCCCCTATTAGCATAAAATAAAGAGGAATTAAATCCTAGGGTAAGAGTAGGAAGGACCCTAAGGGATAAAAATGGATAAAATACTCTGGAATTTAAACCCTAAGTGGTGAAGATGTGATTAAGTGAAATCCTACTACAAAATTGACTAAGTGTTTAGACATGGGCAAAAAGGGGGAAGTGTAGTAAGAGTAACACATGCCTTGGAGGTTAGATCAACGTATTAGGCAAAAGATGCGTTGAAGGGTGGCAGGCGGTTAAAGGATGGCAACCGAGGGTGAGGCATTAGGATGGCACGAGGGCTGGAGGGTGGCATTCGCCGAGCAGGCTCAATGCCAGACATGCGTCGAGCAGCCTCGGCCAAATGCCCAGCTATGCGTCAAGCGATCGAGTGAACCCTGTGAGCGATGCCAAATTGTCGTGCCAAGCGATGCGTCGATGGAAGCACCCATGCGTCGAGCGACCGAGCAAACGATGCGTCGACGGATGAGCAAGCCCTGCTGAACGATGCGTCGATGCCAAGCTATCGTGCCAAGTGATGCGGACAAGCGACTATGCCATGCGACCCATGTGAGCCATGCGTTGGAGTCGTGCGACCTTGCGATGCGTTGGAGGTTGGTGATGGCTTGCATGAGGGATGCATTGGACATAGTCCATGCGATAGACTAGGTTGGACGCATGGTGTTGGCTCTTGCGATGGTTAAGGGTTGCGATGGTGCTATGTTGGAAATTAAGGGAAACTAAGGATTGATATGTGTTGGAATCATACTATGCGTTGAGGACCTACTATGCGTTCTGAGTACGTTATGCGTTGATACCTTAGGCTAGTTGTATGCAGCGAACACATATTGAAGGGAATGAACGCATAAGAAGGCTGAGCTCATAAGGAAGACGTCATTCTAACATGTGGCTCGTTGAGAAGAAACCTTCAAACTTAAGGATTTGAGGTGGAGGCTTGAGAAGACATGAAAATTTGGTCTCATGTGTTGGCAATGTAGAAGGAAGACATCCAGCACTTGCATGGATCAAACCTTGCATTGGTAGACACCTCAAGCAAGAGGTGGAAGGGGTTGAAGGTTGGCAATCTTTAAGAGTAACACATGAAGGTGTTGGTGTCGATCTTGGAGGTGTGTTGGTGTCGATCTTGGAGGTCTTTTGAACGCCTATAAAAGGAGGGACACCCCACTCCAATCTACAAACCAAGTCATTTCTCAAAGAGCACAAAGAGAGGAAAAATAAAAAGAGAGAAAAATTAAGTGTGGGTCGGAGATACCAGTAAGGACGCAGAGAAGGCAAATTGTCTAGACAACCGTGAAAGGCAAAATTCAAACCACTAGTTCTCCCAAACCCCTCGTGAAAACCAGGTGATTCTTGAACCAAAAGTTTCTAAATTAAGTCTAGTTTCTGTGTTGGCTGCCTCACAAAATTCTAACTCTAAGGCTATCAAAATTAAGGAAAATCGAGAGGTACTCACCAGAAAGAAGACAGCTGGGCCAGGAAGAGTAAATTTGATACTCAGAGCTTTTGCCAAAGAATTTGGAGGTGGAACTTTAAGGTATTGTAGACATTTTCACACATTTTTGAAGAAGAAATTGTCTTTAGATAAGGCCTAGAAGTGGTAGTAATCTAAACTTCAAAACTGAATAGGATCCAATGGTAGAATCAGGGAAACTAGATGACCTGCATGGAAAGTTCTCCATAACTTCACTGTGAGTGGTTAATTCTTCCCTTGTTATTTTGAGCATATTGTAAATTAATATGTTGTAGGTTATGTGTGATGATTGGGATGGTCAGGGGGCCTAAGGACCTAGAACCTGAGCCCAGAGTAAATCCTTACAGGATGGTCAGGGGACCGAGGAGTCTAGTGCCCGAGCTTGTGGGATAGAGAATCCTTGAAGTGGGATGGTCAGAGGGCCGACGGGCCTAGTTTCTGAGCCCATGATAGGAGGAGCTATGTGCACATAGGCTGGTATTGTTGTTATGATATTGTATGTTAAACATCTACCGTGTGTGTAGGTTGATTCGTGAAAGCTTCATGCTTTGTTGGAGATTCACTTGGAAACCACATGTTTGTTGTGGAAGATTTATATTTGTGTGACCACTCACTGAGCTTTGTAAAAGCTCATGGTTTGTCTCTATGTTTACCTTGCAGGTAGCTGACAAGTCCAGGTTGCAGTATTGGTTAAGGTCTACCACAAGTTGAAAAATAGCTGTAAATAAGACTGATTACCGGGATAGAGTTTCCATGTGTATTTTATAATTTGAACTTGTAAACTAGTTTCTATTAAAAGAATGTAATATTTTCCGCTGCGAATATACTAAAAAAAACTAGTAGTTGAGCTAAAGTATTAACAGATTATATCACGCCTCACCACAAGCTCAGGAGCACGGGCTCGGGGCGGGGTGTGACAACTTGGTATCAGAGCATAAGATTTTGGGAAAAGGGGTTAACTAGAAAAGAATATAGTAATACTATAGTAAGTCTAAATATGTGATTTATTATAGGAATCATGACACATGGCAGACCACGCAAGCAGCCAGTGGGGACTTCAGATGCTACCTCAAAAACAATAGAAAGAGACCAGGGCGGATCGAGCCATCCGCAGCCGGAGGCTGGAGCTGACGAGCAAATGATGGGAAGATTTGCTCGATGTCTGGCTGAAAACCTAGGAGGGGTTACAGTAGACCCCGAAAAGCGGTTTAGTATTGAAAGGTTGAAGGCCTTAAGAGCCTCAACTTTTGAAGGAACCACGAACCCCGCCGATGTTGAAGCTAGTTCGTGATGATAGAGAAATGCTTCAGGGTAATGTGATGCCCTGAAGATAGAAAAGTAGCCCTAGCCACTTTCCTACTCCAGAAAAGAGCGGAGGATTGGTGGCACATGTTTGAAGATAGAAGAAGAGGAAGGGAAGAAGTAACCTGGGAGGAATTTGGAAAAGCCTTCCATGAAAAATTCTGTCCTCAAACGTTTCGCGATGCAAAACGAAATGAATTTCTGAAGCTCGTACAAGGCTCACTGACAGTAGCCGAGTATGAACAGAAATACACTGCGCTTAGTAAATACGGCACCTGTATAATACTGGACGAAACTGAGAGGAGTAGAAGATTCAAGGAAGGCCTACGGGTGAAATCTGGACACATGTAATTGCCAGCACTGATAGGCAGGACTTTCCAAAATTGGTGGAAACGGCGTTACGTGTGGAAGCTAGCCTAGAATCGCTAGAAGTAGCAGAACCTGTATTGGAGTGAGGAAGGAGCCAAAAATACTCCTTGGGAGTCCTAGATAGAAAAATAAATAAGACCAACTCTGGAAAGCAGAAGGTAACAAAAGAGCTTACTCTGGAGGAAGCATACAAACCCAACGAATCTGTAGCCAGCACCCGAAGACCGTGGTGTTCGAATTGTAAGAGATATCACTTTGGGTGCTTCTATGGAGGGGAAAATGTATGCTACAGCTGTGGAGAGGTTGGTCACTATAGACGGAACTGCCCCCAGCTAGGAAAAGAGGACTCCGGCAAGGGAAAGCCCCCGCAGAGTAAATAGATGTGTATTATTGTTCTGTTATAAATGTTACATAGAAACTTTCTCTTTGTAAATATGTTGTTATGATTAATAAATGTTTATTAACAAAAATGTGTTGTTTGATGAAATGTGTGATAGGTAGATGGGATCAAGTCAGGAACGAAACCAATTGTGCGGGAGATGTGGGAGGTATCTCCCTGGGGAGTGCTTAAAAGGGATAGATAAATGTTACATCTGTAGGCAGGTAGGGCATAAAGGAAAACAATGCCCAGAGTTCCAACGTTTCCTCAGTCATCGAGACCCAACCCTTGATGCAACTAGAGATTTCCCTTATCATAGGTGCCATAGGAACCACCGGAGAGACCAGGAGGGGAGAGAGGGATCGCGCTTGAAATGTGAGCAACCCAGCCACCAGTGCAAGGATTGCCCAACAAATAACCCTGCCAGTAGCTCAGGAGAAAATAAACCATGGAAGAACTACTAGTATTAAGGGGAGGGGTACTCGGGGAAGGAAATGATGTACATTTTGAATAAAACAGGAATGTAACACGTACAATAAATAAATAAAAAGAATGTTTGTTTTTGTTGCCTTAAATTTCGAGGGTGGAATTTCTTTTAAGGGGAGGATAAATGTGAGACCCAGAGCCCATTTTCCCCTATTAGCATAAAATAAAGAGGAATTAAATCCTAGGGTAAGAGTAGGAAGGACCCTAAGGGATAAAAAGGGATGGGATACTCTGGAATTTAAACCCTAAGTGGTGAAGATGTGGTTAAGTGAAATCCTACTACAAAATTGATTAAGTGTTTAAACATGGGCAAAAAGGGGGAAGTGTAGTAAGAGTAACACATGCCTTGGAGGTTAGATCAACGTATTAGGCAAAGGATGCGTTGAAGGGTGGCAGGCGGTTGAAGGATGGCAACCGAGGGTGAGACATTGGGATGGCACGAGGGTTGGAGGGTGGCATGCGTCGAGTAGGCTCAATGCCCAGCCATGCGTCGAGTAGCCTCGGCCAAATGCCCAGCCATGCGTCGAGCAGCCGAGTGAACCCTGTGAGCGATGCCAAGCTGCCGTGCCAAGCGATGCGTCGATGGAGTGCCCATGCGTCGAGCGGCCGAGCAAATGATGCGTCGATGGCAGTACCCATGCGTCGAGCGGATGAGCAAGCCCTACCAAACGATGCGTCAATGCCAAGCTATCGTGCCAAGCGATGCGACCAAGTGCCTATGCCATGCGACCCATGTGAGCCATTCGTTGATTTTATTCAAACCATAACCCTCATTTTTATTGCTTTCCCTGGTTAAATTTAGTTTAAGAAGAGATTTAATCCTAGGCTTCTTGAGGTTTGACCCCGTAATTGCCACTTGTACTACTAGTTAGTATAAAATGTAGGTTATGTGAATTATAAATATTATTTTCCTAGGTTAGGGGTTTATTTGCGATGGTAAGTGCTGACCTAATAGATGGATATGTATGTTTTCCATCGGAGATTAATATAAAAGTTATATTATATGATGAAAATGAAATGGCATTGAGCATGATATTATTTAGTAAATATAAATGTCATATTTAATTAGTGTCTTTAGATTCATGATTATAGGCTTTAATATTTCATTATTTTATAATTCTTATAAGTTTAATGAATCAAATTAAAATCTATAATCAAAAGTTGCATGCAAACATAAGTCTTTAAATGGTTTAAAATTAATTTACCTAGATTTATGTTAAAAATATTTCTAATATGATTAGAAATAGGTCAATTTTTTTATTTTTATTTTAATGGGATTAATTGGAAAGAATGAAAGATTAAATTCATGAAATAATTTTCTGTAAGAGACTTTTGTCTAAGGAAGGTTCTATCTAGGACTGGGGTATTTAAGCTAGCGGAAACGAAACACTCTTACATGGCAAGTGACCTGGAAGGTAAACTAGATAAGTATTTTATAAGCATGCAATGGATGATTATAATTTATTAAAGTGTTTAATAAATGACAATCATATGCTGTTGAACTATCCAATATAAGAGTTAGATTGGGTCAATTTAACAATGGACTTAGATAAATTTATTACAGCTTTACCTAAGTAATAAACCCTAGGTTTTAAAATACTTAGTGGGATGAAAAATATGTATATGATATGTCACTTTTTCACTTATGTTCTCCTTAAAATTTCACACCGTGAGACTCATGCTCAGCCTTGAGGTGCCCTGGGAGCGTCCCCCTTTGGATGATATTTTGCATGGGTCAATATCAAGGTGAATGGAGAAACTATTTATAGTAAGTGGGTGAAGGATGTGTATCAACATGTTGGTCTCCTTCACTGGTTTACGTCGTGAGATCTTCTTGCATGACCTTTAAGCGCCCTGGGACTGTCCCCCTTTGGATGGTTTTGCATTAGGTCAATATCAGGGCAAACTCCAGAAATGGACATGATCGCTTTAGTTTTTGCCCCAATTGATTTTTTTTCCTTTGGTTGACTCATTGGGCAGAACTTTATGGTCTAAAATGGAGGGTCACACTTATAGAAAATTGTTAAGAATGTTAATGATTCTTGACCAAATCAATGCCGACTAATTATTATAGGAAAAAGAGTTATTTTGGTATAATAATTGGTTGAGAGTGTCTTAGTTTAGTGAAGGGGTGATTGGCCACCCATCAATGGATTTTATCCTAAATCACTGAAGCATCATTTCAAAATTAGATGTAAAAGGGTTCATTAAAATTTTTCTAAACTTGTTTGGTTTTATAAGAGTTATGCAAAAATCTAATGTAAATCAATTTGTTTTATTTCAACAATATGTCAAGTACAATTCTTTCAATGTTAGTCAACTTTTAGTCGCTTTAAAGTTGACCAAAGATAATTATACAACATGGAAAAATTTACTTGAAACTGATTTTGTGGTTGATGACCTAAATTTCATCTTGATTGAGGATATTTTCCAGTCTCAGGAACTGATGCAACATGAAATGTTCGTGATGCATATGAAAGGCGGAAAAAGGCCAATGATAAGGCTCGAGTTTACATTTTGGCGAGTATATTTGTTTTCTTAGTCAAAAGATATGAGAACATGGTCACTACACTTGAGATGCAAACATTGCAAGATTTTATGGGCGAGAATCCTCATAGTTTAAGTAGAATGGGGTTGTGTTTGATGAAACTAGTAATGTTAGCTCCCTAAATGAACTCCAGTTCTTATTTTGTGTCAAGGGAAAAATAGGGGAGACAAATGTTGCCAACTCTAGTAAAGTTTATCAAAGTGGTTCGACCTCTGTGATTAAAGATGGAGTTTAAAGTAAGGGATTTGAAGCTGATTCCACTGTTCTCCATAAAAGGAAGAATTCCAACGACTGTAAATATGATTTTCTTGTCTTGGAAGCGTGTTTAATGGAGGATGATGATTTTATCTCGATAATATATTTAGGGGCCATTAATCATGTTTGTTCTCCCTCTCAGGAAATTAGTTCATGGAAACAGTTGGAAGCTAGAGAGATAACTCTTCAAGTTGGTACTGGAGAGGTCATTTCAGCTGTTGCTGTAGGCAGACTCAAGTTACTTTTGAACAAAATTACTCTCTTATTCCTAATATTAAAAGGAATTTAATTTTTGTTTCTTATTTGATTGAACCAAAGTACTCTATTTCCTTTTCTGAAAATAAAGTGTATATTTTTAAGAATAAGATTGAGATTGGCTTTGCTTCAATGGAAAGTAACTTGTATGTACTAAGGTTGTTAGTTACAAAGGTTGTCCTAAATACTAAAATGTTCAGAACGATAATGACAACTAAAAGACAAAGAGTTTCTCCTAAAGAAAATGCCCAACTTTGGCATCTAAGTGTTGGGGTTGATGCCCTAAAGTCTGGTGTCTTGTAGTTTGTAAATAGTTTGTACGAATGTTTGTGTTGTATATATGATATTTTACTTCACATCTTGTACTTTGCTCAGCTGCTTGTTTTATTTGCTTTACCACAAACCAATAAACATAAAATCCCTGGTTATCTGTATGTGACTCAAGCATGTATGTGGTGACATACAAGTGGATCATGTCTTGAGTGATAACCAAAATGGTCTATAGTATATGGATATATGAGGGAAACCTTATCCTGGTAATGCTATGAATGCGGCCCGCTTTGTGGAATGGTCACAAGTGTTGTGAGTTGTCATAGATGGTCTGATCCTGATCATTCGTGTTGGGGACATGTGAGCGAGGGCATCATATACAAAGAGTTTGTATAAGACCTGACCATGAAGTGTTAACGTCTCGTTATATAACATTGTTCATGACAAAGACTTCACTTTACTAGGATGACCATAGGTAACATGACCTCAATCTTGAGTGAGTTGGGAACTCCTGCCATTGAGGGTGGTCCTTTGATTTGTATGAGTGCGAGTGGCTAGGTCACCGTTTCAAACCTACCATTTTAGGGATTCGTCTGTTTTGGGAGCTGGGAACTCAGCTACACAAGATGGAATTCACTCCTTCCCCGAGGCAGGGATAAGTAGATAGATAGCTCCCTTAAAGGCTGATTCCAAGGCTTGAACGATGTGGCGCCACACACCTTCTCTTGGCCCGAGAGGTGTTCATACATAGTTGGACTATGTTGTATTGTTCATTAGAGGAATCAGTGGTACTTAAGGAGTGTACAGGGGCAAAATGGTAATTTAGTCCAGCTGTACTTACGAGCATCTGTGAAGGGTCAACGTACTCATGATTTGTTATATATGATGGACACAGAAATATATTTGTGGTAAGAAGAGCTAAGTTGTTGGTCTTTAGTGCAATGCCTGGCAGTTAACGGATGGTGGATCTCGTGGCTAAAGAGTTTAGTCAGCTATTCATGGACTGTTGGAGCTTCAAGTCATAGGTCCATTAGGTCCCCTGGGTAGCTTGGATAAAGTTGAGAATCAATGTTTAGGTTAATTTGAAATGTTCAAATTGACAAGGGGAAGTTCGATTATATATGATATAATTGGACTGGTTAATTATATATGATATAATTGGCTAAATGTATGAGATACATTATTTTGGAGGAAATTAGATATAAATATGATTTATATCAAGTAAAGGAGAAATTACATAGTAGATGTGTGATATCAAACTGTAGGGTAAAAATATAATATGATTATATTTATAAATAATTTAATTAGTTAATTATATGATAATTAACCCAAAATCTCGCTCGGACATGCGTTAGTGGGAAAACAACATCGGTTATTGTAACTGATGAATAAAAATGAAATTTGTTTCATTTTGAATTTTTTTTGGAAAAAGATGGAAGGTTGCGTTGGTGTGAAAACGTAAACGATCGTTTAAAGTCGAGAGCCTATACGATAGTCGCTTAGTGCCTAAACGATCGCATACCTTGCACCGAAACGATCACCTACCTAGCACCTAAACGATCGTGCACTAAGTCCTAAACGATCGTTTAATAAAATCTACACGATCATGTAGTTTCTTCTAAGCGATAAGCATTTTGCTATGCGATAGCTTCATATTCTCTCACACTTGCTTATCGCCTACACGATCGGTTCTTCCTCCTACCTCTACCAAACTCACCAAAGACTACGCTTTGGGTCCTCACTCCGAGAATACCTGGGGCTCTTTTCTGGTGGTGTCATCCCTGCCGCATTCATGTGTTTGCGATTGTTCATGTTGCTGTAGTTGATGCATCTGTTGGGCGTTGGTTGATCGGTAGAGGTCTTCCGCTGCGTTGAGTTCCATAGTTTAAAGAGCATCTTCAACTGGTATGAGAACTCTCTCCCTTATTATTTCTTGTTCAAAGCATGTTGTTAATTACTGTTTGTTTGCATAACTGTGCGTTTGAAAGTATATGGTGTATTTCGGTCACGGTGAAATTGGAGTGATTCAAACGTGCTCATGGAACTCTTCATTAAGTGATTCTTCTATAAGGTTAGGTCACATTGATCTCAATAGGATCGAGAGATTTTTTAAGAGTGGACTTCTAAATGGTTTAGAAAAAAACTCTTTACCAGTATGTGAGTCATACCTTAAAGGTGAAATGACACAACGACGTTTTAGTAGAAAAGTTATAGAGCCGAAGAGTTCTTGGAGCTTATACATTCAAGTCATTGTAGTTCAATGAATGTAAAAGCAAGAGAAGGATACAAATATTTCATCTATTTCATAGATGATTATTCAAGGTATGAGTATTTTTACCTATGCAACATAAGTTTGAAGCTCTTGAAAATTTCGAGAAGTATAAAACTGAAGTTGAAAACTTATTAGGTAAAAAGATAAAAACACTTCAATTTGATCACAGTGGAGAGTATATGAACTTGAGGTTACAGAACTATACGATATAACATGGAATAATGTCCAAACTCTTACCCCTTTAAAAAAATGGTGTATTGGAAAGGAGAAATGAAACCCTATTGGACATGATTCAGTCTATGATGAGCTATGCTCACTTCCTGACTCGTTTTGGGGATATACAGTGGAGACTATAGTTAACATTTTGAATAATCTTCCATCAAAAAGTGTTTCTAAAACACCTTTTGAGTTATGGAGAGGTCATAAAGATAGTTTATGCCACTTTAGAATTTGGGGATGTCCGACTCATGTGCTATCGACAAATACAAAGAAGTTGGAACCTTGTTCAAAAGTATGCCTATGTGTAGGCTACCCTAAGAAAATGAGAGGTGAGTACTGATAACGGGCAGAAATGCACGTTATCATAGTGCTAAGTTCTTAAACAATGTTGGATTGCGTTGATAGAATATGCTAAATTATGTCCATTAAGCATAAATTCTACAATATTGCGGTCGCATATATCCAATCCATTAGAGCAGTTGATCTCTATATTTTTGTGCAGAATAATGCGTTAATGCAATGAAAAGAATGCGATTATAAGAATATATCGGTCGAGCGCAACTTCACCGCAAAACTTTGCATTGATCGTGCTCGCAAACATCCACTCAAGAAGAATCACCGCAACATGGTGGACGCATCCGAAAGAAAGGATAATCGATGGGATAGAAAGCTGACGGCAGTTGGATCCAAATTAAGTTGACAGCCAATAACGGTCACAAAGTACATCCAGCTTTATCGGTGACAACTATCTGGTGCACCAGTCAGGAATTAAAGCTGTCCCATCTGTACAATCAGGAGAGAGAAGCCGCCTTTCACCTTTGATGCCCTATAAATACCAAGTGCATTCTTCAGAGAAGGGGTTAAGCAGTCGATTACTTCATCACTTTACAAGTTCACACCTTTGTTCATAGTTTTCTTTTCCATTTCACGGCGGAGCTATAGAAGAGTGGTGACGTCGAAGATCATCCAAGGTGGCTCGAGAGAGAACCTTGGGGCGTAAGTGTCACACCCCGCCCCAAACCACCCTCTTAGCCTAGGAAAGGGCGTGACTGCAGCAGTTATCAATCCTTTGGTTGACACTTACTGCCTACTAACTCTTGTGGAATAACTCTAATACCAATATATAATTCATATACAGCAGAATGCCTTTAGGCCAACAATTTATTAATCAGAAACATAACATGTTTAGAGTCATTACAACACTAGATTCATAAGTCTCAAAGCCCAAAAATCCTAGTCCCTATATGAACAACAGTAACATGTGTACAATATTTACAGTAACCACCTAAACCGACAGTTTACAATGTCTTTATCCTTTAGTGGAAGAGCAGATGCAGAGCTATCTTCTGAGGATTTGACCGCTACCTGTGGGGTGGGGGGGGGGGGGGGGGGGAAGGAAAACATTTGAAAACGGGGTGAGCTTGCACCCTATGAGTGACTTAAGAAAGATAATTGATTCTCATGCAAAAAATTCAATAAAGAGTTTAACTGAAAATAAGCTTTCTACAGTACCTTTTACTGCAGTATAAACATTTTCCAAGCATAAAGCATATAAAACTGTTTTAATCATAAAATATTACAATTGTTTCTCAGTTAAGAATAACCCCACAATGTGTAGAAACAATCCCAATACCAACTACTAGTCAAGAGAGAACCCTTTTGCTCAATCTCTGACTCTATCTACCTACGTGCACGTGGCCATACTAAGTACCATCATACCTTAGGTACTTCTGCTCAGATACCTTCTCAAATGTCCTTCAGTATCGAGCTACTAGGATACCTTCTCAAACGTCCTTCAGTATCCGGTTGGTTTGGTACATTCTCAAACATCCTTCAGTACCAATAGATACCTTCTCAAATGTTCTTCAGTATCTAGTTGGGCAGATACCTTCTCTAATGTCCTTCGGTATCACGTTTTAAGTAAAACTAGTCATAAATGACTTTCTTTAAAGCATGTAAAGTATAACACATATAAAAACATAGCTTTTAAGATACTTACACATGCTGGGTATATTTAACACATATAAATAGCTTTTCAACAAACGTCCCACACATACATGCATTTAAAACATAACTCATGGTTTGCTTGGAAATCACTTTGTAAAACTAGCTGACATGAGAATAATCTTCTTTAAAACATGCTTTCTGTAAAACATTGTAAATCAAAAATTTTAATCAAATGTTTTAGTCAAACGTTTTAGTCACTCACCTCGATCACTTAGGAACTTTTCACTCTAGTAGTTCCTTTTCTACCTCGGGCTCCCTTTTTCACCCCTATAATTCAAATTCAAATTACAGCTTAGATTACTCATAGTTATAAACCTTATTTTGAAATACTTCCTTCTACACACATATTCTAAAATGTCTCAGGAAGCTTGCCCTAAAATTTGAGCTCAGAAATTCTCTAAGACTGGCCCAAGCTTATCTGACATCCTGACCCTTTTACCTTCTTTCCAGTTTCCAGCCCGATCCCTTCGAAGATTTTTCTCCGGTAGCCCTACCCTGAAAACTAGACTTCCAGAGCTTTCAGGTGGCTTTAGAATCACTCCAAACACACGAGTAAATTGGGAGAACTTCTCATCCCAAGTTGATGCTACTTTTTAGGCTTCACTGTCCAATGTGTCCTCTTTGAAATTCTATGATCAACGCATGAATTTTGGCCTCAACGAAAGGTTTGCTCAACTCTTCCACTCTTTTTACTGTATTTTGAATTGTGATCTGAAAATGAATTCTTTTGGCCCTATTTAGGCATCCAAACCTTCTCCAAAGTCGACACCACCTACTTGGTTGCATGTCCAAGTGTTTCCTCCTCACACCAATAATGAAATTCTTTGATCAACACAATCTAAGTGTCCTTCTTCTATGTAGCCAACACATGAGCTTCCAATCTGATGCAACCATTTCAAATTCTTAAGGCTTAAGGCTTCCTCCCAAGAAGACACATGGTTTGATGACGTTTTCTAGGTGATCTCATCCTTTATATGTGTCCAACTCTTGGATGTTCAACGAATGGCCCATAATCAACGCATAGCCTATAATCAATGCATAGCAAGCCAACTTACTACCATCGCAACCCAACTTAGCCATCGCAAGAGCCAACCATCACCAACGCATAGGATGGCCGCTCATCCTCGACGCATGGCTTTCTAGGTACCACCACAAGGCTTGCTCGGCATGGGCGCATGGTGTTTGGCATAGGCGCTGGGCGATCGACGCATGGGCGTGCTTCATAGGTTGGTCGCTCGACGCATGGGCGTGCTGCATAGGCTGGCCACTCAACGCATGGGCATGCTTGGCCGCATGGTGTAATGCGTTTGGATTGATGATATAAATTGCTCACAATGATTCGATACTACTTCTAGTTATGCGTTAATTATGGATGTTCATGTAGTATGCCATGCGTTGTTACAAGTTTCCTTACGATGGAACCAAGTGTAATTTCACCGCAAGTTTCTCGATGTGATCCGAGGTCGAACACAGGGAATGGTTTAGTTTATTGCGGTATGTTCATGATATATGCGACCGGGTTTTCAATCTTTAAAAATGAGTTTGTATAAGTATATAAATTGCAATAAAAGAAAGGAAAGCAGTAAAGATGCGATAAAAACATAAAAATATAGTAAACCTAAGCTAGATGATACAAGATACAGACTTTATGTATAAGATGCTGGGATTAAGGCTGGCTATGAAAGTTATGCAAAGACATGGGATGCGGCGACAAGTCTTATGAACAGGATAGAAAGAGAAAGATAAATAATACAAACAACGCAAGTTCTTAATTGGATTGAAGGTACAAATATTGTTCTGCTCTTCTTTTGGCTTACACCTTTCAGTGATCGGTCGCGCTCCCACATGTCTTTGGTGAAATAGAGACTAACGTAATGAACGCAAGGTTGCTTCCTTGTCTGGAAGTACTACTCGCTTTAGTTAACGTATTCTTCTGACCTTTTCTTGATAGATCAGAATGACACCTTCACTTCTGCTCTCACAAGTGAAGATGCTGTCTAGCATGCTTTAGCTAAACGTATTTTATATCTTTAATTCAGATTAAGTTCTTAGTGATTCATATTGCTCATCAGGAGGTTAAGAGACATCATGAAGAAAATGATGGATGGGTGAACGGAAATAGATAGAAAATGGTAAATGGAATCTATCAAAACATTTAATATTTCTACTAAGCATTTGATACATGGTGTGTGAATGAAGAGATAAAGAAAACATGAAATACACAATGAAAGAGAGATAGAACAGATACAATCAGATACAATCAAGTGCCAATGTCTTGGCACATATTTAATGGAGATCTGCTTGCCAGATAGGATGGATTTGATGGTAGGAAGAGCTTCCCTCTCAGGCTTGCTCTACTGGTAGAAGGGATCTTTGCATAGAGCTTCCGATCAGGTGTATGGTAGGTTGGATCTGAGATTCACCTTTCGGCCTTATCTCATCTTCCTCCCAGATTTCTTCTCTTAAGCACCCAGCTCAGCCTTTTCTCTACAATCTAGCAGCACTTAGCCCTGTATCAAGTAGCATATCTTTTCTCTAAAATCAATGGGGTATTTATAGGTGCAGATCTTTGAATCCGACCTTATGGTCCCAACTCATGGTTATGGTAATTCCGACCTTCTGTTATGCAATCAGACCGTCAATTCTGCACAATCGTTAGTTGTACACGTGTCTCAATCCTCCGCTCTTGCATTGCTCAGCTGCATCTTTCGATCATAGGTTCGCATGCGGTGTTTATTTTTATTATCGCATGCGGTTGAAGCACAGCTCTTGGATCGACTGTCGCATTGCTCTGTCATTGCTGTAATCATCTCTTCATTGTGGATTGATGGGCGCAATGTGATAGAGATGCATTGATTAGTCTCTCGTGAGCCTTGAATGCAAACGGTGACTTGGTCTCCTGCAAAACAGAGTAAAGTTTGGCTTGTCTTCCATCTTTTTGGTGTCAGTGGGTGTAATCACAAACATTTATAATTATTGCAATACTAGGCTAATTTTCATACAATTGGTGCATAATTACTAACTTTTGGCCGGAATATCTAGATAAAGTGGCATAAATAACTTGTATTTCTACAAGTTATCACATGGCAGAGGTGTTCGATGCACAGCCATTCGACAGGGCTCATCGACGCATAGACATGGCCGCTCGGTGAGGGAGCTCGCTGCACAGGCATAGGCACTCGACGCATAGTAGGGGCACTTGGCTGGCCGCTGGACGCATTGGGCAAGGACGCTATATATCGACCGTTCGACGCATGAGCTACCTTCCAACGCATGCCTTGCCTACCCTTGTGCCTTTCAATGCATCACCTCCATCTTTCTTCCTTCAGCCGCATGCCATCACCAACAAACCTTCCAATGCATCAACACAACCTTCCAACGCATCAACACACAATTTTTATACTTAGCCAAAATTTCCAAGTTTTTCCCAAAAGCCATGTTTTCAAATTTCCTCTTTTCTCCTAATTTCCACCATTTTCCCTACCATTCCACACTAGTTTCCTCATCAACCTACTCATCACACTAATCTCAATAGGGAACATACTCATGTAGAGAAATTAGGATTCGGGTTTCACAGTAAGAGCAGAGAGCGGGTTGACTCTCGCGAAAGCGAGAATATCTTTAGAGCACGAGTAGAACAATGTAACGCCTGGTGGCAAGAAATTGCTCCAGGCTCTTTACTATACTTGCATTGTTATTCTGTACTTCATCTTTTATCTATTCAATGGAAGTTTTGTTTCTACATCTACTCACTCTCTTAATACGCATGAATAGCTAAACTAGTTGAATGGGTTGAGAAGAACTAAGCTAACATGATCAAGGAAGTTCATTGCTTGCGATTGTCTTGTTTTATGCTGTGCGAAAAATCCCTTTAAACTTGCTCGAGAGAGAATCTAAAGAAAGAACCTAATGTCTCGAGAGAGCTAGGTTAGAATCTGACTTGAAAGAGCAAGATTAGGCTTGCATAAATAAGAAATAGGGACTTAGAGATAAACTCTGTTTGTCAACTTGCATCGCATGCATCCTAGGAATAGGAATGATATTATGTGGTCGCATATTTGTGTGAATGTCATGTTGTCATCGCATAAATAGAGATAGAGGTTTATGTGTAAACCCTGTAGACTCATTGCATATTTATCGCATGCGTTCTAGCCTTAGAAGCCATGGCATTCATGCCAGAGGTGGTTTACTTTTGTATGCATGGTGCATGATCGCAAGGCATGAACGCATCCTAGGGAGTGTTAGCCGAAACCCTTCTCAACCCGTTCACCGCATACTCATCGTATTTCCTGTCTACCAACTCTTTTCGAACTCTGCCGCATTCGTTATTATTTTCATTAATGCAACAACCCAACACTTATTTATTCAACTGGTTACCGCAAGTTTTCAAAAAAAATCTCCAACACAACTATTTTCACAAGTCCCTGTGTTTGACTCTGGACTTACTAGGAAACTCAGAGGAATTTAAACTTGGATTCCTCTGGGGAAACTTGAGTGCACAACGTAATCCACCAACACATAACTTCCATAATTTCAACTTCATAAAATTCAAGCATCAAGTTTTTGGCGTCGTTGCCAAGGACTTCGGCAAAATAGTTGTTAACGGTAATTTTTGTGATATCTTTGTAGAACTCTCAGTCTCTGGAAAACTACGACCTGGAGATTGAGAGAAAATTTCGAATTAGACTAAGAGATTGCCAATAGCAACCATAATCCAATAAAGAAGAGATGGCGGAGCAGCCTAGTAATGAAGCACCAAACAACAACAATGTCATGGCAAATCTGATTTTGTTTGCAAACGATCGCAATAGGCCCATTAGGGACTATGCATCACCAGACCTCTATGATTTCTCTCCAGGAATCATGAGGCTTGGCTTAGACAGAAGTAGATTTGAAATGAAACCAGTAATGTTGCAGATGATCTAGGCTGCAGGTCAATTCGGAGGAAGGCGTGGCGAGGATCCGCACGCCCATCTCCGAAGTTTTATTGAAATCTACAATACTTTTATGTTCCCAAACATCTCTGCTGATGAAGTTCGACTAACATTGTTCCCATTTTCTCTCTGTGATCAGGCTAGGAAATGCGTTTATTCGCTCAAACCAGGAGATATCACTTCTTGGGCGCAGGTGGTGGAGAAGTTTATGAAGAAGTATTTTCCACCTACAAAAAACGTAAGACGAAGCTTATTACTAATTTTGAACTACATATGGATGAATTGCTCAGCGATGCTTGGGCGAGGTTTAAAAGGTTGGTCCAAGATTGTCTGCATAATGGCTACCAGATTGCCTGCAAATGGAAATTTTCTACCACAGTTTGAATCCTGCTTCGCAAACCGCTGCCAATGCAGCAACAGCTGATGGTCTACTTGACAAGACTTATGATGAGGCGAAGAATATCCTAGACCGCATCTCCAAGAATCATGAAGACTGGAGGGAGAGTGACCAGAGATTAAGACTCAAAGATTCTGACACAAATAACGGTGCTATTGTCTCATTGCAAAATTAAATGACCGCAATGATGAATTTGATTCAAGGAATGACGATCGGCAGCCCAACACCGCAAGGTGGGCAGATTAGTGCAATAAGTCAAAACACCGCAAGGTGTGCAACTTGCGGTGATATGCATGCAATGGAAGATTGCCCGCAAAATCCCTAATTTGTATATTTTGTAAAGATCAACCCCTTTTCAAACACCTACAACCCCAGATGGAAAAACCACCCCAATTTTGCTTGGAAGAATCAACAACAAAATTTTCAATCTTTGGCGCAAAAAGAAGGGCCACAAGGATTCTTTCAACGTAGCAATGGTCAACAGTGCAACCAAGCAAGTAGCTCACAACAACCACCACAATCTTCTCCTCTAGAAAGCCTATTGAAGCAATACATAGTGAAAAATGAGACAATGCTTTAAAGTCAGGCTACGTCCATCCGCAACCTTGAATTGCAAATGGGCCAGATTGCGAATGAGCTCAAAAGTAGACCACAAGGGGCGTTGCCAAGTTTCAACTGAGCTTCCATGCAACCCAGGGGGATCAGGTAAGGATTAATGTCAAGTTGTGACATTGCGTAGTGGAAAGACCATGGAGGGAGGAAGAAAGGACCAGAGTAGAACAATTTCCATCGCAGCTGAGCCTGAGATTGTGGCAACGCAAGAAGAAGAAAAGGAAAATGAAGCGGTAGAACCTGATTTTGCGTCAACCTCAAAGTCAAATGAAACAAGAATCATGAAAATTTAGTTATCACCCTTCCTTCGGAGGCTAAGAAAGAAGAAAAACGAAGAGGTACAGTACCAACGCTTCCTGTCTATGCTAAAACAGTTACATATTAATATTACTTTTAGTGAAGCGATTGAGGAGATGTCTGCCTATGCCAAGTTTTTGAAGGACATGGTAACTAAGAAAAGATGTGCTGGAAGATTTGCCACGGTGGCATTAATGCAAAGTTCCAAATCTATTATCCAATCGAAGATGAGCGATCCTGGGAGCTTCACTATTCCTTACTCCATAGGAGGACTCTATATTGGGCAAGCCCTATGTGACTTTGGGGCCAGCATAAATTTAATGTCGTTGTCAATCTTTCGACAATTAAATGTCGGGAAACTTGTGCCCACATCCGTGACTCTCCAACTGGTCGATAGATCTCTGGTTCATCCAGAGGGTAAGGTGAAGGACGTGCTAATCACGATTAATAAATTTATTTTGCCAGCTGACTTCATCATCCTAGATTATGAGGCCGATAAAGATGTGCCCATCATTTTAGGACGACCTTTCCTATCAACGGGTCGTGCTCAAATTGATATACACAAGAGAGAAATCACTTTGAGTATAAATGGACAGAAGCTCAAATTTAACATAATTCGTGCCATGAAATTTCCTGATGAGGAAGACCTACCAGATTCTGAAGATGACCTAAATTTGATTAAAGAAGAAAGTCTGATGAAGAGTATGAAGAAGAGGATGCCAATGCATTTACTGCAATGCGATCGTAGCAAAAACAAACAAAGAAGACGGATTGATCGCAACGCAAGAAGAAGAGCCGAAAGAAGAAAGAAAAATAACGCAACCTTCTCTCATGGAACCACCAACACTTGAATTGAAAACCCTACCAACACATTTGAAGTACGCATTCCTTGGGTAGAATGAGAAGCTGCCAGTGATAATTTCATCCACACTTAACGCAGATCAAGAGAATGTGTTGATGAGCATTCTGAAGAAACATGTGCGAGCAATTGGCTAGACGCTCGCTGAAATTAGAGGAATTAGCCTCGCATACTGTATGCACCACATTTGTTTTGAGGACGACCACAAAGCAACTATTGAAAATCAATGCAGACTTAACCCTGCAATGAAGGAGGTCGTAAAAACTGAGATTATCAAGTGGCTAGATGCGGGCATTATCTATCCCATTGCAGATAGCACGTGGATCAGCCCCGTGCAATGTGTGTCAAAGAAGGGAGGAATGACGGTAGTCCCAAATAAGAACAATGAATTAATACTGCAAAGGACCATCACTGGATGCCGCATTTGCATGGACTACTGCAAATTGAATGTGGCCACAAAGAGAGATCACTTCCCTTTGCCATTCATCGATCAAATGCTGGACAGATTAGCAGGGAACGATTTTTATTGCTTCTTGGATGGATATGCCGGGTATAATCAGATCATGATAGCTCCTGAAGACCAAGACAAGACCACATTCACCTGCCCATATGGGACATTTTCTTTTCGTGCATGCCGTTTGGCCTCTGCAATGCGGCAATCACGTTCCAGAGGTGTATGATGGCGATCTTTTTAGATTATCTCGATGACTCAATAGAAATATTTATGGATAACTTCTCCGTTTATGGGAACACTTATGAAGTCTGCCTAGCCAATTTGGAGAAAATTCTGAAAAGATGTGAAGAGACGTATGTGGTACTCAATTGGGAAAAATGTCACTTCATGGTGAAGGAGGGAATAGTGTTGGGACACAAGGTCTCCCGAGAAGGGTTGGAGGTGAAAAAAGCAAAGATTGACACAATTGAAAAGCTTCCACCTCCAACAAACGTGAAGGTTGTGCGAAGCTTCTTTGGGCATGCCAGATTCTTTAGACGATTCTTCAAGGACTTTTCTAAAATAGCAAGACAACTGAGTGCATTGTTAGAGGCAGACAGGAAGTTTGAATTTGACAACAATTGCCTCAACGCATTCAAAATTTTAAAAGATGCACTGATTACCACACCCGTCTTGATTTCGCCGGATTGGACACTCTCATTCGAACTCATGTGTGACACAAACGAATATGCGATGGGAGCTGCATTAGCGCAAAAGAAGAAAACTATTTTGCAACCCATCGCATATGCGAGTAAAACTCTGAACCCTGCTCAACTTAATTATACCACCATTGAAAAACAGCTCCTGGCTGTGATTTTTGCTATTGAAAAATTACGGGCATATCTATTGGGAACTAAGGTACTTATTCACACTGATCACTTGGTAATCAAATATTTGATGACAAAGAAAGACGCAAAGCCGAGGTTGATCATATGGGTTCTCCTCCTTCAAGAATTTGATATCAAGATAATTGATCGGAAGAGGACAGAGAATCAAGTTGCGGATCACTTGTCCAGATTAGAAAATCCTGAGGTTGACCGCAATGAATCTAAAGTGAATGTCGTGCTCACGGATGAGCAACTGTTTCACATAAAAGAACTTCCCTGGTATGCGGACATCGTTAATTATTTGGTTTGTGAACAATTTCTTGAAGATTACACCTACCATCAACAAAAGAAGCTCAAGAATGAATACAGATACTATTATTAGGATGAGTCGAATTTGTATAAAAGAAGTGTAGATCAAATCATTTGATTATGCGTCCCAGATGCTGCTCAACAACGCATATTATCGTAGTGCCACGATTCGCCATATGGAGGCCACTTTGGAGGACAGCGTACTGCAGCCAAAGTTTTACAAAGTGGATTCTTCTAGCCTTCATTATTTAAGGATGTTGCTAACTACACAATCAAATGTGATCGGTGTCAACACACCGGCAACATTTCATGGAAGAACGCAATGCCAATGAATACTATCTTGGAGCTGAAACTATTTGACGTATGGGGGATTGATTTCATGGGACCATTCCCTCCTTCAAACGGTAAGCACTATATTCTATTAGCTGTTGACTATGTCTCCAAGTGGGTAGAGGCAATTGCATGCGCCGCAAGTGATTTAACAGTAGTATCCTAGTTCCTAAAGAAACATATTTTCACGCATTTTGGCACTCCCCGTGCCATCATAAGTGATGAAGGATCACACTTTGTCAACCATAATATAAAGGAGTTGCTGCGTAACTACAATATTCTCCACAAAGTGGCCACCGCATACCATCTGCAAACAAATGGCCAAGCTGAAGTGTCCAATTGGGAAATTAAATTGATACTTGAGAAGGTAGTCAAACCTTCGTGAAAGGATTGGGCAATGAAGCTTGATGATGCGTTATGGGCATACCGGACCACATTTAAAACACCTATAGGTATGTCCTCTTATGAGTTGGTATTCGACAAGGTGTGTCACTTGCCATTGGAGCTGAAATATAAAGCATTGTGGGCGGTCAAGAAACTGAATTTCGATTTGAAGAAAGCAGGGGAAGCACAGAAAGTGCAACTGGTCGAGCTAGAAGAATGGAGGAACAACGCATATGAAAATGCGAAAATTTATAAAGAGCGCACCAAGCGCTGGCATGATAAACGCATATGCAGTAAGAACCTCCAAGTCGGGCAGAAAGTCTTTCTTTTCAATTCACATTTGCGACTCTTCTCAGGAAAGCTAAAGTCTTGTTGGTTCAGACAGTTCATAATTCGACAAGTACTTCAACATGGCGTAGTGGAATTATCAAATAACGACGGAACCAACATATTCAAGGTCAATGGGCAGCAAGTAAAGGCATATCATGGAGAAGACTGGCATTGCCAAGTCGACTCCATGGAATTAAGAAACCTTGAATAAAGAAGAAAGTAGGTGGTCTCTACGTTATCAGATGATCGCAATTTATCAGGGAAGCAAAGTTTTGGAAAATCTCAAGTCTTTAGCTATTTTCTCCACTACTCAGAATTATCCTTACCTTACTATCTTTTCATTTGGCACTTCTATTTCTACCAAAAAAAAAAAAAAAAAAAAAGCTTTTTATTTTGTTTAAAATAATTTGACCCTCTCTTTGTTCTCCTTACAAAGATTGAGGCGCTGGATTACAGAAATGTTACGCGAAGTAGCACTTATCTTATTCCATCATCGCAACCCAACGAAGAATGATCACCGCAAGATGGATGCATCAATACAATGCGGGCGACAGCGCTAAATTTGGGGGTGTACTCTTCCTTATCCTTACTTCAAATTTTGCACTATCACATTGCATATTACTTTTCAAAGTTTTATGCCCGCATCCTCCTTGACTACCGCAAACATTACACAAGTAGATAACTTTAGTAGTTTTTCACATATATTCTTTGCCAAGTATGATTTCAATGATGAAAAATATGCTTCTATCTCTTTCGTATATACTGGAGTCAACGTAAATCTTAGGATAGTCACCTCATGAAATATTTCTCGAAGTTAGGGGTTTGCTAGCTTTCATTCAAATTTTCTTTACAACGCATTCTATGACCATCACATGACTTATTTTAACTTTCGGCAAGGAGAATATTGCCGTATTTTAAATTTCGGGGTGGGGTATTTGTTTCTGACCTTCGTACAAAAAAAAAATTATTGAATAATAAATCCACTGTCAATGCAATGGGAAACCCATGTTGATAAGAGTTAAGTTGTGAAAAGCACTTACCCGTAGTTGGATGTCCGCATGACATACGTGGGGGCAAGCCAAAATGAAAGTAAGTCACTAGGATCAACGCATAAATAAATGACTGCAACTCCATTGCCAAGTTGGTATGAGTTTAGTTTAAGAAAGAGTGCATTGTTCGTAGTTGGATGTCCGCATGACACCCGTGGGGGCAAGCCAAAACGAAGGCAAGGCACTCGGATCGGCGCAAGGTCAGAAAAAAATAGCAATGAAAATTTTTTTTGTGCAAGGATAAATCATTTGACACCCCAGTGGAAAATTTTCTTTTTGAAATAAATCATGCGATGTTTCGAAATTCAGTAAAGTCCTTTTGAAAGTTAAGCTTGCAATCCCTAAGTCTTAGAAGTATTTTAGGAAGAGATTTGAATAAGACTTAAGGAAATTCTGGCATATAGGATTTGAGCGAAGTATCCTTGAGAAATCTAGGGAAACAACTTTGCGGCTAACTTGCTAAAGGAATCTTTAGCTTATGCTTGAGGACAAGCATTGTTTAAATTTGGGGGTGTGATAATGGGCAGAAATGCACGTCATCGTAGTGCCAAATCCTTAAACAATGTTGGATTGCGATGATGATATATGTTAAATTGCGTCCATTAAGCATAAATTCTACAATATTCCAGTCGCATGCGTCCAATGCATTAGAGCAATTGATCTTTATATTTTTGTGCAGAATAATGCGTTAACGCAATGCAAAGAATGCGATCATAGGAATACATTGGTCGAGCGCAACTTCACCACAAAACTTTGCGTTGATCATGCTTGCAAACATTAACCCAAGAAGAATCATCGCAACATGGTAAGCGCATCCGGACGAAATGACAATTAAGATCAATGCGACAGAAAGCTGACAACAGTCGGATCCAAATTAAGTTGACAGCTGATAACGGTCACAAAGTGCATCCAGCTTTATCGGTGACAATTATCCGTGCATCAGTCAGGAATTAAAGTTGTCCCATCTGTACAAACAGGAGAGAGAAACCGCCTTTCACCTTTGATGCCCTATAAATACCAAGTGCATTCTTTAGAGAAGGGGTTAAGTAGTCGATTACCTCACCACCATTACAAGTTTATACCTCTATTCATAGTTTTCCTTTCTGCTTTTACGGCGGTGCAAGAGAAGAGTGGAGACGCCAGAGATTGTCCATGGCAGCTCGAGAGAGAACCTTGGGGCATAAGAGCAGAGAGCGGGTTGACTCTCACGAAAGTGGGAATATCTTTAGAGCACGAGTAGAAACAGTGTAACGCCTAGTAGTAAAAAATTGCTCCAGGCCCTTTACTATAAGGAAGGGACCAGCGCATTCAAAGTCAATGGGCAAAGAGTTAAAATATACCACGGAGAAGATTTGCATCGCGAGAAAATCTCTGTGGACCTAAGGAATACAAACTAAAGAAGAAGTGGGCAGTCCCTGCGCAATCATACAATTGAAACTTATCATGGATTCAATCTTTTTGAAGTATCCTTTACAATCTTCAGTTCATAAACTCACTCTACCTTTTTATATCCTTTATCATTTTTATACACGACTAGTTCGTTTAGCCATCGCAATCAAAGGAATCGACTCGCCGCAAAGAAGGATGCGATCACAGATGATGTGGGCAACATAGCAAATTTAGGGGTGGTATCTCTCTTTGACTTTGTTTATTCCAAATTTAACATTCCCACATCTAATTTTTAACTTTGATAATTTTATCATTGCATCCTCTTTAGTTGGTGCAATCATTAAATATTGATTACTTTAGATAGTCACCAAATTTTTTTCCATACCAATTATGATTTCAATGATGAAACGCATGCCTCTGTTTCTCATCGCATGTACTAGAGTCAACTCAATTTTAGGACAGCCAATTCATGAAACGTTTCTAGAAGTTAGTGGTCCACCAACTTTCTTTCAAACTGACTTTTACGAAACTTCTTAAGAACATCACATGAATCATTTCAGTCTATCAGCAATGAGGACATTGCTACGTTTAAATTTGGGAGTGTCGATATTTATTTTCAACCTTGCTATTTTTAGACATCTAAAAAAAATCAAATCATAACGTTGAGATTAGATCCTACTCGTAGTTGGATGCCTACATGACACCCGTGGGGGCAAGCCAAAATGAAGGTAGGAATCGTGATCAACGCATAAATAAAGTGATCGCAACTTCACTGCCAAAGGGACACTAGTTTAGACTGCATAAGAGTGCCTTGCTCACAGTTGGATGTTCGCATGACACTCGTGGGGGCAAGTCAAAATGAAGGCTAGGTACTCTGATCAGCACAAGGTCACAAAAAAAAAAAAATCTAAACGATGCAAGGATAAAAAAATCATTTGGAAACACCCCGGTTGAAAAAAGTTTTGAAATAAATCATGCGATGTCATGAAAACTAGTAAAGTCTTTTTGAAGGTTAAACTTGTGGTCCCTGAATTGTAGAAATATTTTAAGAAGAGACCAAGATAGAAATTAAGGAAATTTTGGTTCATAAGATGTGAATAAGGCACCTTGAGAAATCTAGGAAAGGAAAAGGTGGCTCGCTCTCTAAGGAAAATCTTTAGTTTATGCTTAAGGACAAGCATTGTTTTAAATTTGGGGGTGTGATGATGAGCAGAAATGCATGTTATTACAATGCAAAGATATAAAACAATGTGGGAATGCAATGGTAAAAACATGCAAAATTGTGTCCAAAAGCATTAAGTTGAGAACATTGCGATCGCATGCGCCCATCGCATTAAAGCATCTAATTTACTTATTTTGTGCAGGAAAATGCGTTGGTGCAAAGCAAATTGCGATCCAAGGAATTCCGCGCTCGAGCGCATTAGAAGATTACGACCGCAAAGCTATGCGATCGTATGCGCTCGTGAAGATCTACTCAAGAAGGTGGCCGCATAAAGACGGCGCATCAAGGTGAAACCTTAATAAATCATGATGGGACTAAAAGTTTATGACGGCCAAATCTGAATTTAGTTGACAAGCCATTAACGACACACTGTAGCAAGTACATTCAACTTTTCGGTGACCAATTATCGGCGCATTAGATAGAGATTTAATGACCTCCCATCATTGCAATCATTTGAGAGAAAAGCTTCTTCACCTTGAAGCTCTATAAATGCCAAAGGCCGCCTCTATTAAACGAGTTCGAAAAAAGTTCTAGTTCTGAGTTCCAGTTTTGCTAGTTCGAAATATACATAGTTCGCCATATACATAGAGATAGATCATAGACAGCCGTAGTCTGTAATTCTTATACTTAGAAGGCGGAGGCGAGCGAAGAGAGAAGATTCCAAAAGATCATTCCTATTTAGCTCGAGAGACTGTCGGAAAGCTGGGAACAGAGAGAGGGCCGACACTTGCGAAAGAAAGAACATTCTTTTGGGCAGAGTAGAGTAAACACAATGTAAAAGCCTCGGGGAGCAAGACATTGCTACCGGGTTTCGTATCCATACTTTTCATTGTCGTTTTGTATTCTGATTTTATTTATAAAATGGAATTTGCATCTCCACATCTGTTCAATCTCTTCACATTGCACATGAGTAACTAACTTCCAAATGGGTTGAGAAGCACTTAGCTACCATGACCTAAGATCTTCTTTTTATGCGATCATCTTGTCTTATGTATGCATCCATCACCCTTTAGAGATACTTAAGAGAGAAGTCTAAAGAAAGAACCTAGACTTGAGAGAGTCAGGTTAGAATCTAGGCTTGAGAAAGTCAGATTAGAACCACATAAGCAAGAGATAGAGGTTTAGAGATAAGTTTAGTTTGCTATCATGCATCATATGCACTCTAGAAATAGGATATGATAGTATGTGGTCGCCTTGTGTATGTGTGTATCATTTATCATCGCATAGACAAGAATAGAGGCTTCGACATAAGTCCTATAGACATTATCGTATACATCACATGCGTCCTAAAATTAGGAACTATGGCATTTGCATTGACAGATGACAGGCTGTTGTGTGTGTGTATCATGATTGCATAACTTGAACGCAATCTTAGAAAATGTTAGATAAAGCCCTTCTCAACCCGTTCCCCGCATACTCATTGTAACTTTCGCTATCATTAACTCTTTACTCAACTCTGCCGCATAGGATTTATACTTTAAACAACATACTAACCAACTTATTGTTTTTGTCACCGCAAAGGAATCAAAATTTATCGTCGCATATTGTCTCAGTAGTCCCTGTGTTCGACCCTGGACTTACAAGAAAACCTAGTAAGGTTTATAGTTGGATTTTACTAGGAAAACTTGCATGTGCAACGCATAGTTTAACACCGCAATCTCATACCATTATTTCATCACATTCACAAGCCATCAAGTGGTCAAGCTATATTCAATTTTATTCATGAGTGCATTCGTGTAGAACTGCAGAAAAATCTTCGGAAGATATTCTAGAATAAAACCAACTTCACTTCTATCCTCAACAACAACGTCATTTACTTCCACCACATTAAAGTGGACCATCATGTCCAAGACATGTTCACGAACAGAGGCCCCCTCTTTCATGCGGCAATTATAAACGTACTTGATAGCATCATGCCTTAGGTAGAAAGAAAATTGCCCAAACATCCCTCGTAGAGATTCCATTATCTCTCTGGCAGTACCTATATCCTCATGTTTCTTTGCCAAAACATCAGATATGTTGGCGAGAATATAAGCACGGACTTTATCATTTTCCCTAATCCATCTATCATACGCATCCTGAATAGTCCGGTTTGTATTAGAGCTTGGAACGGGAGGACAATCTTCTATTAAGACAAACCGTAAATCATCTATCACCAGTATAGTATTCAAATTTGATTTTCAGGTTGCATAATTATCCCCAATTAGTTTATCAGACACAAACAATTGTACTAGTGAACTCGTCATTCTGAAATTATAAACAAATACTATAAATGAATTGCTTTATAAACACAATCAAGTTTTAGCAAAGTAATAATAATGTACCCATAACCATTATTTATTTGCAATGATACTACAACAAGACATTCTTGACTAAATACTATCTCCAGAATACCTCATATTCCAATAGTCATTTAGTTATCGCTTTTTGTCAGAAATTACCAACACTTTAATAATTCTGTAAATGTAACCTTTCGTTTTCAGACGTCAGAGGTCAGCCACAACTATGCTACCGAAATGGTGGAGAGTCATGGTTGGGAATGGACCTAAAAAATCCTATCTATTCCTAGAGTTTAAGTTGTTCCGAATCCTATGTTACATCCCTCCGTGGGGATAGTCGTTGTTAAACGACTAGTAAAGGGCTGCTTAAAGCACACCAGCAAGTGCAACATAAGAATCTCACAGTCCAAACTAACGCTAGAGATCACAAGATATATTGACACATTTCCTTCACCTACTTACTATAAACAACTTCCTCCGTTCACCTTGTTCTTGACTCATACATCCACTTTCGAAGGTCACTTCCAGGGTGACACGAAGCGTTATATGAATCTGATGGTGTGACTATGTGGAGACGTGGTAGTTGAAATCTATATATCATGTAATAGACTTATGTTTGAACCACTTCCCCTTATTCACCGAAATCTAGATTTATGCTAAAAAAATACTTTCCAAATGGAGGTCACTTCCAAGGCAATACTTTCCGAATGGAGGTCACTTCCAAGGTGACACGAAGTACCGCTTAAATCTGGATTGTGAACTCTTAGGGACGTGAGAGCTAAAAATAACGTATCATATATGTTTTTAATCTCCCACTGAAATGTTCTAATAACTTTATCATATAGAAATTATTGAACTCCCACTGAAGTGTTCTATTAATTGGGTAAATTTATACATAGGTTCTTTCTGGCTAATAAAAACAACCCTAAGTCTAAGTGGTTTATCAAAGTATAGCACTTATAAATGGATTTAAACCTACAATGTCTAGGTGATTAACCATTTTATTAAATCACATTGCTCACGTATGCTCATAGAACCGATTAACAACACTCAATAATTCGGCCCTAATCCCCAGGTAAAAGGTGTTCCGTAGACCGTCAACTTAAGTACCCCCAGCCTTAGACAAAATTATATACCGATTGAGTTTGTAACCCGAGTTTTACAAGTTTAACGATCTATTTTAACTATTAAAACGAATGGTTAACCTACGTTAGCATGCAGCTGTTCTTCGTTATAGATTTTAAATGTCTAACCCAAATTTATAAGAGCTTACAAAATTTTAAACGTGCTAAACATCCACAACATACATCAAAGGCATTCAATATTCAATATAACAATTATATTAAATACAAGAAACTCTAACATGCATACTATATATTATAACAGAATATAACATACTTTCAATGCATGTAACATGCTTCCTACGGTGGGATTTTAAATCTACATGGCATACTGTATACACATAAAAGACTTGTTTAATTATAACATACATCAAATGCATAAATAATTAAACACAAACTATTATGGTTTTAGTTTTGGCATAAACAAGCAAACAAAAGCCTAATTATTACAAAACAGCTTCAAAATCGCTTATAAACCGCTCGAACCACTCCAAACCAAACCCTAACAGCTTGAACCAAACCAGAAAAGTTTGAACTAGACCAGCCAAAAACCTTTTGAGGCTGAACCAGAGAGGACCTCAAGAAAATCGGTCGAACCGGCTACTCTCGTTCCATGCTCGAAATCTCGCTAAGGCTCATCATGTAGCACTGACGACTATCGTCTAGAGTTTGCCTGATCGTTTAGTGCCATTGTATAGTGCCTAACCAAGCTAAACAATCATGTAGTCTCTTCCATCTATTGTATAGATCCATCGATTAGCGCCGTCAAAACTACACGATCGCTTAGTGCCATTGTATAACACCTCTTCTTCATCGTTTAACGCACACACAAAGCTACACAATCATGTAGTGCTATCGTATAGCACCTCTTCACATCGTTTAGCTGCCGCACATAGCTAAACGATCGTGTAGTGCCATCGTATAGCACTTCAACACATTGTTTAGCATACGCTGCTGGACGATCGTCTAGCGCACATCACTACAACGACCATCGCCCATAGTTACACGATCGTTTAGCTTTTTTTTCACACCATTTAGCGTTCGTAGCTAGACAATCGCCTAGCATTTAAACCTCAACGACGATATATGAGCAGAGGCTGAAAAACTGGAATTTTCAACTCGGCCATCTTCACTTGTTTCTTTAATTACACCTTAATTTCAACTCTAATGACTCCAAATAAATTATAGACTCTTGAGAACACATATAAGATCACCAAACAAAAGCCAATTACAAATTTAATCAAGAAGTCAAAGAGAAATTAAATGCCAAAACTCAGAAAATCATATCAGTGCACCATTTTTATATAACTCATGAAAAACACCCGCTACACCAAAATTAAACCAAATTGAATGCTTATACGATTCTCTGATACCAATTGTTAGAGTGTATCAGCAAACAGCGGAAGCAACAAGGATCAATAAGTACTCTAATTCATTAATTTTGACAGTAACTAAAGCATGCTTACACAGTAACAAGTGGGTTTCAAGTCATACCTTTGTAGGACTTCTTCAAATCTCGTTTTTCAGCAACAAACTTCTCCAAATCTTATTGTAGACGACCTCAAGATCTTACCCACTATTCTCTTGGAGCTTTGGATTGAATTGTGGGACTCAAAATAAGCTTGAATGAAGGAAACTTGGAGAAGAGCTCATAGTAGCAACCCACTTGAAGAACACCTTCTTCAACACAATTTTTCATCAAAAATTCTATATATTGCATGCCTCAATTCCACTCCAATCTTCTCAATATATTGCATACTATCACGCAAAGAAGATGGTTGCATGGGATGCAACTTATGCTTGGAGTTATTAAAGCCAAAGAAATGGGTTTTGTGTGAGCTACTTTGAAGATGATAATGGAAAGAACTAAAATTCCATTTTGTGACTTTCTAACTTTTCTACTTTTACAAAATTGATTTAAAAAATAAATTTAATTTATAAAATTAATTAATAATTATTTAAATAATTTAAATAATTCTAATTAATTTAATATCAAATATTAAATTAATTTTACACAAATCCACCTTCATATATTTAAATCATATTTAAATATTAATTCTCCTATTTCGTTTAATTCTTAAAATTAAACGTGTAATTATATCTCATATAATTACTAATTCCTTTAATTCTAATTTGAACGTTTCAAATTAACTTATCACGCTACACTAAAGCTAATACATTTAAGAGCTAGTAGGGGGACCTCGCGGACCTACAAATCATGGGCTCCAACGATTCGAGATTAATTGGCTAAACTCATTACACCGAATGAACCCTCATTCGTTAACTAATGGGTCACTCCATTAAAGCCCATAGTTAAACTCCCCTCACTATAGATATATTATGTCCACTCGATATAACTATGATTAGTAAGTTAACCCTTCACAGGTTGTTCGTAATAATGCCTAGGTCAAATATCTTATTTACCCCCAAGATTACCTCTTGTTCCTTAAGTTCCACTGATCCTCTAATGAACAATTGATTTGTGATCCAATCAACAAACCGAGTCTCTCTCAGGCCAATGAGAGGGTGGGACCCATTGTTTAAGACCCAGAATTAGCACTTAAGGGAACAACCTCTCTACTATCCCAAAAAGCGGGTAGGAGTGAATTCTTTCTTACACCCTCTATCCCCAGCTATCTATCCGGTCTTACCCTTGAAATGGGAGTTTATTGAGCTGGCGTTGTTGAGCCTACCCTCACCTACGCAAATCTAAGGATAATTCTGAATAAACAGGAGTTCATAGTTAGCTCAGAATAATGGTCAAGTTACCCAGGTCATCACTTTGAAATGGTTAGTCTTACACAATAAACAACATTATAAAGTAAGAGTGACTAATTTCATAGTCCGATCTTGTACAAAATCCATTCATAAGGATGCCCCCACTCCTCATATCATAACATGTACGAATTAGGATCACTTCGTTTATAGCACTTTACAACTCTTTGTAACAACTATAGAGTAGGCCGCATTTAATAGTGTTACCATAATAAGGCACCCAATCTTATTCATATACTATAGATCATTTTGACTATTTACTTGAACCTGATCCACTTTTATGTCTCCACATAAAGTTCAAGTTCTCATGTAATAGTCATGGGTCTTTTAGGTTTATTGGATTTCTAATAAGCAAAACATATATCAAATAGCAACTTATTGAATTTTCAGAATAATATTATTGTTTACAAACCACGAGTTTTAGGACATAAAACCCAGCACATACATAGTACGGCGATGTTGTATTGTTCATTAGAGGGATCAGTGGTACTTAAGGAGTTAGATGTAACTACAAGGGAAAAATGGTAAATTGGCTCAGTTGTACTTACGAGCATCTGTGAAGGGTTTTCGTACTGTTGATTGGTTATATCAGATGGACACAGAAAAATATCTAAGGTTAGAAAAATGTAGCTGTCGGTCTTTAGTGGAATGCCTGACAGTTAACGGATGGTGGATCTCGTGGTTAAAGAGTCTAGTAATCTATTCACGTACTGTTGGAGCTTCAAGCCACAGGTCCATAAGGTCCTCTTGGTAGCTCAATGGATTCAAGTTGAGAATCATTTTTTAGGTTAGTTTGAAGTATTCAAATTGAAAAGAGGGAGTTTGATTATATATGATATGATTAAAGTTGTCAATTATATATGATATAGTTGACATGATGTATGAGATGCATTAATTGAAGGAAAATGATATAAATATGATTTATATCTAGTGGAGGAGAAAAGGATTATGGTTCATATGTTGCATATGATGTGATATTAAACCATAGGTTATAAATATAATATGATTATATTTATTTTTAATTAAACAATTATGAAATAATTGTTGGTGGTTTTTCTCCATAACCGCATAGATAGTACGAGGTTGCATTCAGTTTTCGTAACTGAAGGATAAAATGAAAATAGTTTTCATTTTTCAAAAAGATCGGATAATCGCTTCACGATTAGTACATTGCCCATCGTCTAGCTAAAGAGAGCATACACGATAGCTCAAGTTGTCCTGAACGATTGTGTACACGAGTGGATTACCTAAAAGATCGCATAGTCTTTTCTAAACGAACACGCACGAGCGATTTACGTAAACGCTCAGCACCATTTTACTAAACGATCGTGCACCCTTTACTAAACGATCAAGCACCCGTCTATAAGATAGACACCAAACCTCTCCCACTTACTTGGTCATTGTAAACAATCGTTCCTTCCTCCTTCCCTTTACCAAATCCAACAGAACCCACACCTCTTGGATTCTCACTCCAAGAATATCGAGGTTACTAAGTGGTGGTGTCCTCCTTGCTGCCTGTTCATGTTGAAGACGGTTCGGTGGTCAACGACAACATGATTTAGTGGACGATTGTCTTGGCTTGCATAGCGACAGCGAGAGGTGCAGTCCCTTGACAAGAGCAAGATATAAAAAGAAGAAAATTTCTTCAAGCGGTATGTCGCTCATCCTTTTGTTATTAAGTTTGAAAAGCATGTCATATTTTGTTGTTAAATACATAACTAGTATGTTTGATTGTGAATGCAGTATTTCACAATGAATTTGGAACGATCTTGCTTCTACTCATAGGTACTCTTTGATAAGAGTTCCTTTAACCTCGACCTCGGGGAAGGAGTGAATTCTTTCTTGTGTACCTGTGTTCCCAACTCCTCAATTAGACGAATCCCCAAAATGGTAGGCTTGTTGAGTCGGCGATCTTGCCACTCTCACCCATACAAATCAAAGGACTGCCCTCATCGGCAGGGATTCACAACTCACTTAGGATTCAGATCATGTTACCCATGGTCATCCTGGTGAAATGTACGTCTCTATTATGAATGGTGTTATATAATGAGACTAAATATTTCGTGGTCCGGTCTTAAATATTGGTCCAGTCTTATACAAACTCCTTTGTATAGAATATCCTCGCTCACATATCTATACATGAATGATCAGGGTCGGATCATTTGTAGCACTTTATAACAATTGTAACACCTATAAAATTGGTCGTACTAATAGTGTCACCAAGATAAGGTACCCAGCCTTATCCATCTATTACAGACCATCTAGGTTATCACTTAAACATGATTCACCTATATGTCTCTACATACATGTTTAAGTTACAAGATAATCTTGGATGCTAGTTTATTGGTTTGTGCTTAATGTAACAAAAATATGGAATAAAATATCATATATTTTATTAAATAAATAACGATTTTGTTTGATACATTTACAAACTATAGGACCCTACGAGATTTAGAGCATCAATCCAATGAGATCCCTCGTACTTTCTATTATGAGCACCTTTTCTTTTGCTGAATCTCAAATAAGCTCGTTCTCCAGCCTTAGTCTAACTGACCTTGCTAATCAATGAATTTTAATTATCGAGCTACATTTTGCCCAATCACCTTTGCCTCTAGGCCATCATACTTTTCTTTTGCTTGTTTTTCTTTAGCCGAGGCCGAGGAGCCCCAAGCTCACGAACTCGCCTAGGTTGACAATCTTGATCAAAGTCTCTTTGTCAAAATTCGTGTTCTTGAATCTTCGAGCCATTCTCATTCTTGGAACTCATGGGCTACTTCAGCCCATTATACTTGATTTAGTGGGCTGAGCAGACTGAGGCCGGCTCGGCTCGTCCGGTCTAGAAGTGCCTCGATCCAGACGTTTGTTTATTTGCAATTGCCTCCCCCCTCTCCTTTCATTACAATGTCGATTTTGCCCTTCAATTTGAATATTACCCATAACATTATCTGTTCTCTCTTTTC